>NW_023596735.1:0-27588 GCF_011947565.3 Pollicipes pollicipes | reverse complement strand
CAAGCCTGGCTTACTGGACCAGATGTGTCTCCAACGTGGAACAGCCTGTCTTTAATATAATAGCCGTAGTTACTACTTCTCAATCTATTGAAATGTCGTTGCAGCGGGGGGATGAAATGACTAAGAACATTTTTAAGTTACATGTATGCATTATTGTTGGCGCACCATGTACTTCCACGTCAAGTAGGGGTGTACTAGTTACGAGCGAAACTGTGGGTTTCAGAATTAAAGAACTGTATGCTACTGGTCTGCGAACACCTGGCGGACACTGGCCCACGACACTCAAAGCTCGTCCCGCAGCGCGCGAGCCGCGGCGGTCGGAGCGCTCCGTCCCAGCACCGTGCCGTGGACCACGTGCGGTGCGTGGGCCGCCGCCCGCCGCCGCCGCCCGCTGAAATAAACCGCCGTGTATACACAGGGACGGTGCGTTTACAAGCCGTGACTGTCGGCTTTGGGGACTTCCGACGGAATGTGAAAGGAATGTTTGCCAGCAGATGGGGTGGAGGGCACACTCTTCACATAGCTTGGCGAAATGACAGGACAGCGTGTAGATGGCGCAGGCGCATTAGAAGGCGCCGGACGTCTTTTCTAGCCTATTGCACTGCTTGAGGTGAATCACAGGCACACTCTAGGGGCACTCTCCACTCGGATAATCCCACAATCCAGGTAAACATGGTAACGAAGAATAGAGACCACCTTCACAACTCATAGGCAGCTCGGCGCCGAAAGTGAATAATTTAAGCATACAAACACGCGTGGACACGGCACCGAAATGTGCAGGGTCCACCTGCGCAGCTCAGGCGTTGGCACTGCTCCGGAGAGTGCAGCGTCGGTGATCTCTCCCGGTGTCCACCGTGGAGTCACGTACGGGCGGGGCGCGCACCTGCAGTGCGACTCTTCCCTGCATGCAGCACGCAGCAGCCTCCACTCCAGGCAGGTAGATTGGCGGTGAAAGTCCGCGTGGCGGCGTCAGCAGTGGAAGCGGCCCCACGCGGCGGCGGTCTCTGCGGAACTCCGCTTGACCGGCCTGATCCAGTGATCCCGCTCCACTGCCGATCCCACGCGAGGCCAAAGGCGCGCCGAACGCGGCTCGGTCTCAGCCGAGGCCGTGGCCACGCCCGACCGACGAGGGACAGTGGCGCCGGAATTTGGGACTTCCGCAGCGCACACCGGACTCGGAAACGGGATCCGGAGATAGCATCTCGCCTGAACAATCGGCGTGCCGCGATCGATCCCACCGGCCGATTGTTTGACTTCAAGGGAGCGCTTCGCTGAAGTGCGTGGGAGCGACGTCTGTCGCGTAAGCCTACGGATTCTGGAGGGGCGTATGGTCGCCATTTTTCCGGGACATGTAACATGAGCTCTGTGGTCAAGACTGGGAACATTTAGTTAAAGCGGTTTGAGCCCCCCCCCCCCCCCTCTTTCTTTTCGCACGTACGACTAGACGCATCACAGCTGTTCCTGGCATTCGCGTTGTTCCAACGATATTCATTAACAGCACCTTTTGTACTCTGAAGGCATCTGCGCACGTCAGTCTGAGTTTCATAAATGTGGTCATATCTGCACGTTTTGGCCTCACGGAAGGTGAGCGCTAGTTTCTCTCAGATATAAGGTACTTCTCCGGGGTGGTATGCACGGTTCTGCTGCGCGGGCGCGGACGTCATCTGTCTGTCACCAAACCACTGAGTCGCCTGTGCCTGCCGTGCCTATGCCTGTGCCTGTGCCTACGCTGGTGCTGGTGCCCGTGCTGGTGCCTGTGCCTGTGTCGGTGCTGGTGTTTGGTACTGGTGTTGGTGAGAGAGAGAGAGAGAGAGAGAGAGAAGAGAGAGAGAGAGAGACGGTTTTTTTTAGAAAAGCATGGCTTTGAGTATCAACTCATATAGCATATGTGCACAATATGCATATGAAGTAGGATACTACTTAGTTGATAATATATGTGTGAATGAAAGCGGTTATATGCGGAATACCTTATTTGCCTAGTCACACACCACAGCGAAACGTTTGGAGTGTGCTTGCGCTCCGGGTATTTCTGCCGGAGATCGCCACTCGCTGCTTCGGAAACAGATCTCTGTGCATGGGGACGCTTGCATCTGCTCTCCTGGCTTTAGGCACTTTTCTCTTATGTCAGTGAAGGTTTCCAAGCCCAAGCGTTGCAAGATATGCAAGTACTTTTCCGAACGGCCGAAGATAATTTTCAAGGCTTTCTGGTGCCGTTGCCTGTGTCTGTGCCTGTGTCTGTGCCTGTGCCTTTGTCTGTACCTGTGTCTGTGTCTGTGCTTGTGCCTGTGCCTGTGCCTGTGCCTGTGCCTGTGCTTGTGCTTGTGCTTGTGCTTGTGCTTGTGCTGTGCTTGTGCCTGTGCCTGTGCCTGTGCCTGTGCCGTGCCTGTGCCCGTGTCTGTGCCTGTGCCTGTGTATATGCCCGTGTCTGCGTCTGTGTCCGTGCCTGTGCCTGTGCCTGTGTCTGCACCTGCGCCTGTGCCTGTACTTTTGCCTGCGTCTGTACCTGTGCCTGTGGCTATGACTGCCGCGTCCTCAAACTCGCCTCTATAGAGACGAGATGTATTAGTTGTTTTTATATTCGACAGCTGTATACATCTACCGAGGGCGGTCAGCGTAAACCATGGCCAGCACGCCCGTGGCATGTCGTGTTTCTACACTCATCGAGTGTGGCCCTCTAATCAGATGAGGCGGCAAACCCGGAAGGTCGTGCGAGGAGTTAGGCAGTGTTTCCGTCGCGGTGACCGCCAGAGTTCCCACGACGATCGGTGAGCCAGCGCGGATGACCGTCACACACACACCGTTACTCTCGTCGGCCGGACGGCCACGGTCCCGATAAACAGGTCTGGGTCGTGCAGCGCGTGTGGTCCGACCCCGAGCCAGCAGTCACACCAGCTTGATGCCATGCGCGCGTTATCTGCCCGCGCTCGGCCAACACGCGGGTGCGTGCGTGCTCACAAAAACACGGCATTTGCGCGTGGCTACGCATGCACGCACGGCAGCGACCGTCTCCACAAGACCGCTCACGCAGTGTGTGCGTGTGTATGTGTGTATGTGTCAAGGTGGAATTTATCCCGGCGGGCGCCGCTCAGTCTGTGTATTTATTAATACGCGGCGGGTGCGCGCGTCGCCTGTTTGTTATTGGCCGCAGGGGTGCGGCACACATCTGGCCCGGTCATGGTGAGGCCGACACCCCGCTGAGGAGGTCAGCACGCTCCACTTCCGCGGCGCCGACCGGGGTGACTCGCCCAGACGTCACCGCCGACGTCGCGCCGTCACCAGCGACGCTGAGCTGTCCACAGTCACCGTACACCGGCGCCGTGTGAGGGACTTTGAGCACGCCGCGGTCGACGTCTTCGCTTCGTCATTAACGTCACAACGTCTGCGGTGAGCGTGCACGACTGACGCCGGCGTACACAGTCCGTCGTCAACAGCAGAAGGCTGTCATGAAGAGGGCGCCCTGGCTAGCGTCATCCGAGGAGGAGCGCCATTGGCCGTCACTCCTCCGCCGCCGGCTGCGGCTGATGGCGCGACCGGGCATCCCACGCCACATGCCGTGGCAGCGGCCAGTAAAGGGCGCTCCAGTCCACCAGCTGGAGCGGCCGCCGCGGCGAGCAGCTCAGCTGCCGGCGTGGCCATCGCAGACTTCAGCTGCTCACCGGAGGATGGGTATATATGTATGTGGAGGGAGGTTGGCATCGAGTGGAAAGCTATTGGCATTGAAGTGAAATGGACAAGTTCTACAAGTTCCCTCTAGAGCGGTGAAAAATTCGGGCACTAAAAGTTTTTTTAACCCCAACGCCTGCGGGATACGGGGATATTGCAGCTTTTCCCATGTTTTTTTCGGTTGACCTCACCGTAGCGTTATCACGTTAAGTGTTGCCGTTTGTCTTGTATCGTCGCTGTGAGCGATTCCATATTTGATTGTTGCAAAACGTGAAGTCATGATCGAAAAGGCACTATTTTCTCTCGTGTCTTGTGTTAGGGATCATATCTTTCAGAATTGGTACAAAATTAGGAAGAAACGTTCGAAAAAATGACAGAAGTGTAGATGAATTAGTACATGGCTCAACTGTCAACGCCTTTATCTCAAAAGTGTACTTTTTGCGTTTGGTGGGCACAATCCTCAGAACTAATTCAAATTTTTAAAGACTGAGCTAGTTCCACAAAAAGGTAGATTTAGGTGGTGGGAGGTTGGGTGGATTAACTTTTTCTATGGACATGGCTTGGTAAAAATAGCATTTCAAAATGTCGGCTGATGTCACCGCTTCTTTCTGCACAATCAGCTGACGCAATGCTGTTCATCTCTAACTAGTCGACTCAGATTGTTTATTTATAGCATCTAACGGGTAACGATAGAAACCTTTGTGTTAGTAAACAATGCCGTTGCATTATTAGACCGCTCCGTAACTAGAATACGTAAGCTTCTCTGAAATGGATGACGAACAGAGTACTTTGTACAGTAGTATCAAGCGATGACATTGGTAAAGTACTAATTTTATTCGACAAAAACCGAAGACTCCCCACCTTTCGCTGTCCATACTTACCAAGATAACGTTTTTATGAGAGGTGTTGTAGCAGTGCCGTTGCAGTGCCTTCCAGCAGTGCCCTAACTTATTTGCAGCTGACATAAATGTAAAAGGCTCCATCCCGTCGCAGGAAACAAACCCGTATGATCCTTCCAAGACAGTCAAATAGGACAGACTGGACCATGAACCGCGGGCACGTAACGTCACACCTCTACAGTTGTAGCAATGATATTCTTCCCTAGCAATCGCGCCTGGTGCCACGTGTTTTTCTATTGACGTCGCAGTGCTTCAGCAGCCACAATGCGGCACTGAGCACACTCAAGGCCGGTAGTAACAAGCAGCAGGCCTACAAGATCCTGGTCGTGAGACAAGCGCTTTACCACTGGCTTATACAAGCGATTGTTCAATTTCGAGTATGGAATCTTATCGCAGTCAGCCATTATGTGTAATGCGCATACGCGGTCTTACGTCAAAACGGAGCAGCGCCGGCAAGGGAGTGCCCGTCAGGTCGTGAAGGTCACAGCCCGGATATTCACCAATGAGATAGTCTGGACTGATCATGGCAGCGCACTGAAGTAGCTGATTGGAACGCAATAAAACCCGCCTGCACACGCCATTAAATGAGGTTGAAACATGGGATGCGACTCGTCAAGTTGCTACAGAGCCCTGGCATGTTTCAGCGAAGTAATCCCGCCGGTGACTTCGTCGTTTAAATGAAGGAATCGCCTGCAGAGATACCGCTGCGATTCCCTGGCATTTGATAGCCGAAACAGAGAGGAAGCTTCCGATGATCGCACTCAGCCCACAGCCGCATCCAACAGCGGCGGGCTGACCTCGCGGGAAACAACGACGCCCTGCTATCCGGTATGTGTGGTGCGTGCGTGCGTGCGTGCGTGCGTGCGTGCGTGCGTGCGTGCGTCGTGCGTGCGTGACGTGGGGCGTGCGTGCGTGTGCGGTGCAGTGCGAGTGCCTGTGTGCGTGTGTGTGTGCGTGTGTGATTGAAGACAGCGAACCTGATGTGTGACTAAGGGTCGGATAAAGCACGCTGGACCTTAGTCCAGCGTGGGCTTCCGCCGCAAGTCTTCTCATTTCTCACAGGATCTTGTCCCCCGGGTAAGGGCCGCATAGATGACGGCCGCATTTCCCTGAAAGACTAAAAAGCTGCTCAATAAATAGGCTCCAAATGCCCGTGTTATCCTGCAATGGCCGGATACGGGCTAATGCGTCCTGTTTCATACGTGTCAATAAGCCTAAAGTTTGAAGAATAGTCAGATGCCCTTCGTCTGACATATTATGTGAGCTGTGGACAGTGCTGATGCACCTGAGTGATACCTCGACTGCTACAACTGGACCTGGCTGTGCACAGGGCTCATGTACCTGGGCAGCCCATCAACTGCTGATATTAAGCCATCAGTTATCACACTGAGCCTGTGCGACAATGTATAACCCTGGGCACAGACCGTCCCGAAATTCAGCAGCGTAAGGCAACTTATTGTCTGAACCAGGAGGTAACCACACCGCAGACGGACCATGCATGGACAAATCGCTTTTCATTAATCCCACTTCCAGCCGTATGGCGCTAGGCTAAGTGCATTAGCTGCGCCAAGCGCATTAGCCGCGTGTTTGTTGCGCCCCAGCCGCGCGCAGCGGACTGGATCCGGGCGTGGATGCCGGACCGTAAGAGACCGCTTCCTGCCCGCACCGGCGCTCGCACCCCGCTTCCTGCCGGGCCTGGCTCCCCTCGCACGCGCCGCGCCACGCCGCCGTCGGTACAACATCGGTCTGCGACGCCAGTGTTGCGCGGCGGCGGCACAACAGCCGCCCCCGGCGCCGCCGCCACACAATGCGGACAGTCGCGCGGACGCCTCGGTGTTCGGCGGACCGCTACTGCCTGGTGGGCAGGACTGGCGGGGGCGGTGCGCCGCTGCCGCGTCATTCTCGCCGCCGACGACAGGTGGAGAGGACAGGTGATAGAGGCTCGGGTGACTCTCAGAAGGCGCGGCGCCGGCGTCAGCGGCGTGACGTGCAGCGGAGAGGTCATGCTGATGCTGGTGTTGGTGTGTGACCAATGTTCCATGAGCCCGGGAAGACGCACAGACACATCATCATGTATCCGCGCCAGAATGCTGACATTTCGGAATAAAGCAGACTAATCGGATAGCCTTAACTTAGCCAGGGACTTTAATGGTTCCCTTCTCGACGTGCATGCACACGATGGACGTTTTTTTGGGAGAGTGTGTTGCATTCATTTTCCCACCGCCGTAAGTCTTCCCATTTCCCCGAAAGCGTCTTGACTGCATCGGAAGTACAGCTTACTTAGGACGGCAAGACCCAGCAGGGCATAGAATACTAAGCGATCATCGGGTGAGGGAAACAAGCATCGTGGTGGAGCGAAATACCTTTACGATGACTGAATCACCGAAACAGTTACCAGCGTCAAATCACGTTAAACAAGTGGGTTGGACGGCATAGTCTCTTCTCTCCAGTTTGCTGCCGCGAGACCGCGCCATTTCAGAGCTGCGAGCTTCTTGCGCCCGCGCGTACCTGCTAGTAAGTTGGCACGGGGTTTGCCGAACTAGTCGTGATAGAATTGCATGTGTTACAACCGAGGCACCGGTACTGAGACGAATGGGTACACCACGCGAACGCGAGAGGCGCGTGCGGGGAGATGGGAGCCCTATGCCCGCTGCATAAGGAGCGAGAGCGGGCCTGAGGCGTCCGAGTTAAACACAACCCTGGGATATTGGGCTTGAAAGTCGAACAGCCGGCAAAAAAAGATGCTTCAAAAACCAGCAAAATAAGTTGTGAAATCCAATGTATCGAAAACAAATAATAATTCGAGAAATCAAATCAACCCTCTTTGGTGACTAGCTGAGGCATCATTAAACAAACGAGTGCGCTGGTCCGGTGGTAGCGCCCGCTGGTTCTCAGGTGGTGGGTTCTCAGGTTCTCAGGTGGTCTGTCCTTGCTTGGGCACTGCCACAAATACCGTTTGTGACGACGTGCTCCACATCCCTTTTGAATCATCAAAAGAACGTCACTAAGTTTGGGTTTTTAACTAACTCAGATCGGCTTACCCATTCATTCATTCTCACCATCGCGCTCTTTAAGTGTGGTTGTGTACGTGCATCTAATCAGAAGCCACGTACCTGCATACATTATCTTGAAACAGTGCCGAGAAAAACCGGAAAAACTGAGTATGCTATGTTTTACGCATGCCTCGAATGTGTTGCAGCCATTTACGGTTGCATTTCATGCCGTCGTCAGTTTTCAACATCCGGCTGGTTTTGAATCCAACTAGGTCCTCCAAAGGCGACTTCTTGTAACACAAATATGTCTCCTATCTCGTAAAGAGGAGTTTTTTCACTTGAGCTTGAAAGCAATGAACGATTAATACGCGATAATTGATGTAGTAGTCGTTTTTATATGACGCAATCATGCAACAAACACTGATTACAGGAACATGTGCACGATGATGCACTAAAACAAACAAAACTGCATCCATAATTTTGATAATTCATCATTGAACCGGTTGATCTGGAGAAACTACACATTCATATATCCATTTGGCCCTGAACGACACATGGAGACGACTGAATTCTGCTTGCTGATATGAATGGCTTTGAATGAATGGCTTTGGATAACTGAATGGCTTTGAACTAAACAGGACCAGCCTATATGGAACATCAAACCGAATGCATTAATTGAATTGATATATTTATATTGATGGTTCTAGCACAGGAAGGTGAAATTATCGTGTGTAACAAATACACTAGGTGGGTTCTGGGGCGGGAGCGTTTGGATCTGAACATAAACACCACTGCCCAGCATACAAATGGACATTATACTACAACTAGACAATACTACAACCAGGAAATAACCTACAAATCATGGGATATGTAATTTTTAACCGTTTTTTGTCCGGATTCGCGGCTATCATTCACATCACTTTTATGCTATTTTATCAATAAAATTACATCCCCAGCAACCAGACCCTCAACCCTCATGCCTCAGCAAGACCCCTTTTCTCATCCGCCACCGCAAGCACGGCAAAGACCTGCTAACGTACCGACTCCCAGCCTGCCGTCCTCCCTCTTCTTCCACATGGTGACCATCCACGCCACTACGAGAGCGCACACAACCGCATGTCAGTGCTGCAGCCGCGCGCGTCACACCGCGCTCCTCTCGTCAGCGCGACCGCACGCGCGTCACACAGCACCTCCACGGCCGGAGTCCGGCGCTCGACTGGCGGGCGCTGCTGCGCCGGTGGCTGAGCCTCCGCCGCCGCCGCCGCCACCGCACGGCCCGGCCGGACCCAGGCCGCCGCCGGCCCTGGTGCTGGTGATGGTGATGGCGGGGCTGCTGATGCCAGCGCCGCCAGCAGTGCCACAGACGTGGGGTGAGTGGGAACCTATGTGAGGTTGCTATGGCTGTGGGTGTACATTGTCGTGTCTTGAGAGGGATTTTGTACTGATGGTAAAAACAATTTCGAGCTCAGATCCTTCAAAAGGGAACACTTGCGTTCGGAACACGTTGGTGTTTCCTTTGGACATGTGTCTTCCAAACTATCGAATTGCACCGAACAGCCGGAGACTCATCTTCTCCTGCCTGATGCAGTGATGGAGAGACAATAACTAGCAGTTAAGTTATGTTTAGCATGAGGGTTACGCTACACTGGGCGTTCCATATGTTGTCCACGCGGAGGTAACACTGTTGTGCTTAGTATATGTGTTTACACGTAGAACAAACAGTAGCTGTGAATAGGACAACTGAAGGCTTATGAAAAAAGCGTGTCGCAAGGCATGCTCCAGTAGACCGGGAAAAAGGCAGCCACCGCAAAGGTTTCTGGAAGGGCTTTATTACCGCTTCTCAAGCATGCACATCACGGACCATTCCTGTTTTTAATCTACATGTTGCACGAACTAGGGCGCGTCAGGAATATAATTCATTTCTCAGAATGGGATGTCCAGCTGATAACTTGGTGTCATGTGGATAGAAACACAGATACTGGGATAAAACCACTTTGCTTTTGTCAGACTTTGTCAGTCAGATTTTGACCGCGCTGCACAGCTAGAAGAAGCCTTAAAATAGAGTGCAGATTGTTTCATGAAGGCTGAACCTTAAACGCGTCTTGAACGGTGGGAGTCTAGCAGTGCAAAAAAAAAATCCTGGAGCTTTCATTGCGTGCTTTCACAACTGCGCCAATTTAGAATTATGGTCAGCGAGTGCAGCCAGCTGGATCAGCTTAAGAGCTCTTCTACCTATTTTTGGAAGCATGACGACTGTTTATCAGATGAGACGGAAGCAAGGTGATGGGCAATGAAAAACGATCACGGTTAGCAATATCAAAGCTTTTCAGAAATGCACCATTCCAGCGCAAATGTCATTTATCACCAAGCGCTGCAGCCTGAGTGGCCACTACGCGTTCGAAATTCGAAAAAGTTTCTACAAATTCCAATGGTATCCTCTTCAGAATAGCCGTGAGGGAGCTGCTAAATGTTTCGGTTCGTGACCAAACTGTTTTCCACAGATCGAAAAGCACTGAGGCGAAATGTTGCGCTACAGGCACGAGCTAATACAAAAAGGACATCCCAGCAGAAGAAAGCAGGGAGAGTTGCAATCGTTTTTGCTTTGAGCTTTCTCCTGCTAGAACTAGTGAGGATGTGACTAAGATTCATATATTCTCAAGCAAGCATCTCAGATTGGTCTAGCTAGGTCAGAAGCCCTCAAACACACATTTACACTGATTGCTATGGTTCTCAAGGACACGCAAAAACATATATGTGTCGCGCTGATCCCAAGGCGCCTGCACATATGCGGCCGGAATTGCACTGACAGGTAGCGGGAGCTGCTGTGCGTCAACTGAGTGCCCCAAGACTGCCGTCCATGGCAAAACTTGGAATAAATAACCCCAACATTTCTGAGACATGATGTAACTCACCACAGACTACCCTCCCCTTATTTGGTAAAAAGTGCGTTCATGAATAATTTGTATGAGCAAAAGTTCGCCAGACCAAAATTTCGCATGGGAAAATCTATACGAATTGACGTTGGCCAATGGTCATAAGCAAATGTATTTACGTAGAGGTCCGAACCGAATAAAGTTCGCTTGACAAAAGTACGGACACAAAATTCGTAACCATCGAGCATACACCGACAAGTTTGCATGTATGTTACTCTTATGTGAAGTGCTCCAGGACACATCGAATGCCCGGGTTCCAAATTGTGCGCCGTCTGCTGTCAGATTTGGCACTTAAATCTTATCTCCACAGGGTGATCTAACGTAATGAATTTGTGTAATTTATAAATCTATTCGGGTAGCGTAAAAGTGATAGCTTCCGGCTTTGCTTGGTCGGGGGCGAATAAGGTCCTGATCGAAGCGGGTGTGGTGGGTGCATCTTTCTCCTCTGAACTCCGTTTTAGTATGCATAAACAATCGTAAGCCGGATGTGCTTTGCGCGTCTGGCTGCCGTATTCTACATGCGAGATTGCTCCTACCGCAGCCGTTATCTGGTGTCGGTCAGCAGGCGTCAAGTAAGCGTGGTAGTGTTAACAGAGGTCCGTCACGGTGAGGAATAAATGAGACGACAACGTTGGGTGATCTGCGATTGCTTAAAGTTTTTTTTAACTCCCGTTCCTTCATTACAGAGATATTTTGCAATATTTCCACTGGCTTGCGTTTATTGCTTTGCGCTGGAAGGCATTCGACTTCATGCCACGAAGAGTTAGGCTTGTCATAGTGCTTTACCTAAGCAGTGCAATTGTCGCTCTATACCGCCATCTCGCATCCCAACGTTCCCGGCCGACGGGACGTGGTGGCCCAGCAATGGCCATTCATACAACGCCCGGAACCAAAGATCTGCATTCTAACTTACATCCAGGGGTGGTAAAACCTGCCGACTTGGTGGATAAGGTCGGCGACAAACATGCATCTATGCACGCGTAGCTTGGTGCCAAACATGTTTTTGGATAACAAATTTTGGTGACGGCCTAGACGAAAAAATACAGCACACTACGCAAAACGCAACATGAGGTCTCCATACATAGATATTATGCTTCCATGGTGCTAAATTTTGTCACACATCACAAGCAAATGTTTCTGTAAAGGCTCTTTACCGTACTCTACGGCACCCTGGTATCTTTTATGGGTTCATTCCGACCCGGCGTCAAGAGAACCCGATGATTTTTAGTGGGTCGGCCGACCCGGATTATAGGTCGGCGACAAATCAGTGTATTTCCTATGGCCCGGCCGGTCACCCGGTTTACTGTTTGTGACAGCCGACTCTCAGTGTCCCAAACTAGACAATATAAAGTACTGAAAAATATCTAGATAGGGGATTCATCTGGCCGTAAGGGCGTGCTTCAATTGATGCGATGCGACTGATATGAGGTGGGCGGTGACTTTCAGTGCCGTGCAACTTTGCAAATGGCATTCGCATTGCAGGGTCACGAATACCTTCCTAGGGCTTAATTCTTGGCCTTGTTTTCTTCGTTGGCTGTGCCGTGATTCAGCATTCTGTCCTCAGCGACGAGAGGCATTGACAGTTCAGGGTAAGTCGGCGGTATGATGCGATCAAGGTAGAAGTTGATCTGTGATCATCCAAAATGCCTTTTCAAGACACCGAAGAGGCTGTTGACGCACTAAAGCAGTCACAAGCGACCAGCCTTCTTCCCGTTAAACCGTGGATTTGATGTTGAAGCCTGATGACATCCCTCATGAAGGGGAATAACAGGAGGTGATCATTGTTCTAAAATACTAATTTATGCCATTTTCGCGCTTGTCCTGATTGAGAGTGGTTACCAGTCACGTAGATCTTCAGATCAGGGGTGTTCCTTTTTATCATTCTGTTCAGGACTGCATCTCTCTCTCTAAGTTTGTGAAGAAGTGTGCTAATCTGGGAGACATCCATATTTTGCATAATTACATTGTACATGACATACATCGCATAACTTTTCACTGCTCCCTAACCTATCTTCAAAAACTATGCCCCCACTTGAAATGAAACTACTTCATCCATGTTTTGATAGCTTTTATACAAGTATTCACAGCCCAACTTGTTGTTAACATGAATCTTGGTTGCTAAAAATTTATGGGATACCCAATAATGTAGGCGATGAGAAGACAATGAAAGTGAGGAGCGGAGTGGTATAGGAAATGTAGGCAATGAGGAGGGGTGAGGCACAGGTTTTATTGCCGTCTCCCCCTTCACCAAGAGCTTTACTTCAAATAGCAGGTGGTTTTATGGTATTGCGGTCCAACTGTCCTATGAGGTTAGCGAGAGGTTGGCATTTGGTTGTTTCTGAGGACAATGTTGGCTATTTACTGATGATAGCACCCACCCCGGAAACAGGAGAGCTCTGGACGTCATTCATTCTGCAGTGCTCACTCATGTGCATATGGCCTTTGCACTTATGAGCAGGGGATTGCATGGATGCAAATAGGGTATTTTTCATTACTGTTTTTTGCTGACATTGAATTGTAAAGTTATCCTGATGGATCCATTAGCATAATCACTGCATACATTTAAGTACCGGCTGCGAAGGCAGACGGCCTTCCTTGCATGCAGCCTACATGGGTAGTAGAAATCAGTATAGTTTGTGTGGTGGTGGCATAGTGACAGGAGTACCATTTGTGCAAGATCTGTGCAAGACTGCACAATATGCCGCATTGGTGTCGTCAAAAAACCGCAGGGATGTGTCACATCGCCCACCCCCTTCTGTCAGGGCGAGCAACTTGTTCAGAAAGAGCTATCGGCCTGATGTGAAGTTACTGACAAATTTCGATATTATTTACTTGTTGGGGCACGGCGAAAGGCGCCCACCATTCAAAACATGTCGCGCCAGGATTGGAGCATGCCAAAGGTATGGTGGATAGTTTTGTGACGGTTGAGGTGGGGCTCGAAGCGCAAGCGTAATTTTCGTAAGCGGGCATGGTCTTGTGGAGGCCCCCATATTTGACGTCATTTCCAGTGCCGCTTACTACTGGTTTATAATCTGACATGCATTTTGCTACCCTGGTTATAGAGGCCCTTCGTTGTTGTTTGTTTGCGGTCAAGGAAAGCAAATCCAGCCGTAGATCGAGTTTAAAGGTGAGGCCCCGGTAAGTCCCGAGGGTGAAAAAAACTCCCGTTGTGACTGGGCTATCTCATCAGTCTAGGGCAAGTCTGCTGCCTTCCAAGCAGCAGCTTTTGGACAAGCAGACATTTGATCAAGGGCAGTGTATGACTGAACGTTTCGGTTATATGCATGATATTGAAAATTGCAGTGGTGAAAGAGACTCGGTGATAGGCTGACTACTGATGACGCTAGTGGACATGTACTTCATGACCATTTTTTCATATGGTGTTGCATTACGCTACTGGCGACAACTTTTTCTCCAAAACTTTGGTCGGCGACAGAAAGTACGCTCTTACCACCCCTGCTTGCATCACAAATCTGTAAACGATCTTTTGCGTAGGAAATTTGCCATACTTACTTTATACATGACAACTATTCGCTGACGGACACTTGCGCAGGAACTTATGAACCTATAAACTTTTCGCTTTTTCCACGTGAATTTTTGCGCGTACGAACATTTTTGTAACGCAACTTTTCCCGACGAACAGTTTACCATACGAACTTGCTCCTACACAAACTTCTCACTTCCCGGACTTTGACTTTACGAGCTTTATACCGAACTTACAGCCCGCGTTCTTAATATTGAAAAACCTCAGCCATACAAACTTTACTCCACGAACAATTCCCATGGGAACCTTTCTACACCTACCTTTGTCAGCAATCCGCCGCAGCGGGCACCAGGCGAAGCGCCGAGCGCCACCTACGGAGCGCGATGGTAGCGCCCCTGACGGTGATAGTCCGCAGCGCGCCGGCAGCAGTCGGCCGCGAGAGGACGCTTGTGGAGCCGGCCCGACGCCGTCCAAGCGACGGCGGTGCTCAGCTGAGGATGTCATGTGCGCCGACACAGCAAATGGCACTCGGAGAGTAACTCAGACGGCAGCCGTCTAGTCAGACAGAAGACAGTGGCCCACAAATCAGACGAGTAATAAGTCTGCAGCGGTGCCCCTCGGTCGTCGCAGACGGTAGCTGTGTAGTCAGGCAGAGGATAGCAACACACAACTTAGACAGATGATAGGCCTGCAGCCTCGCGTCTCGGTCCGGCGCCTTGGCGGGGGTTTGGACTGAGGCAAGAGGCTGTCATGGTGTCTTTTGGCTGAGCTAACTGCTTGCATAGCACATCATTTTTGACACTAGCTACCAGCTAGGATTATGGGAAAGATGGCTTTGCCTGGAATACGGTTTTTGAGGGATTTTGCTTGTTTGTGTGTATTGTGTGTGTTAGCATTTGGGTACATTTTCATTCATTGGTAGGTAAGCAACTAGAATTCAGAACGCAAACGTCCACGTGAACATGATGCATGCATATGCATGTACACATATAGCGGTGAAAAGAGCAACTGATTTGCCCAATAGAACAGACCATATCACAGCTTAATATCCCAGGTAAACGGAACTGAAAGCATAGCACTGGTCTGTGCTCGTTCACACGTGCTGCGTGAGCATGTGTAGAACACATGTCGAAGCGTTGATGTTCCGCTGTGTAAGCAAATTGAGCCAAAAGATGCGGCCAAATGTAGTAGCTTTAATTAGGATGATTTTTAGCAGGTGCCAGAAATATACTACAAAGTGTACTATGTCAGCGGTGATGTCACAGATCACCGGTGACACAGTGCTTTTCCAATGCCCCTCTGATCAGCGCTTTTCACAGATTGTTCAGCCAAGATTCACTCCACATACTGCACAGTATAAAATACCAAATAAGTAGGCTTATTACTAGTCGTAATGGCCGTGACTGGCCGTAGCATCTTGCGACGAACGTGGTTAGTTTGTTACGCGGCGTTTTGAAGCGTCGTGTCATTTGAGACAAATGGGCCCGAGTGCTCGGCACACGATAATACGTTGAATTCAGTGCAAAGCTGCGGACTGCTGTTGGCTGTGTTCATGTGAGAAGCTGACCAGCCAGAGCGTAACGTAACAAATCGTCAGCTTTTTAATGCAATAGCGTTAAGAAGCCCTGCCGACCTAGGATTGTTGTTTGTGGATGCTTGAGCTGTAGCTCCAGAGGTAACGGAGGACGTTGGAGCGACATATGGGGACAGGCATGAGATAAAACGCTTTTTATTTTCATTATATTGCATGCAAATCTGAATGAAGGTGGTGGATGTGTTCAAAGACGTCGTTTGCATCTGTTGATACCAATATTGCATGGGCTTTACTCTAAATTTTTCGGATCCTGTTAGGAAGTGTGAGTTTTGTACCGATAATTATTATGCAAAGATAGTGTACGTCGCCTGTGCGCTCAGCTGATTGTAGGATAGCATTACAAAACCAAAGATGATATTGGTGTGAGGTGCTTGTAGAACCATGTTGTCGATAAATATAGGGCGACAGGGAATCAAATTTTGCAAAATGCGTTTGGTTGAGGGATAGAGGTGCGCGTGTGGGGGGGGGGGACAAGAAGGACTGAGTGAGCCTGCCTCCAAAATGCACTCAAATCATTTTTCCCACAGATTGACGCACTTCCTTTTCACAGCTGGAAGTAGCGGTGTAGCTCCTCGAAATCAGTTCGTAGGACTAAACCTTAAAAATTGTTATTAATGAAAATAATGCTTAAAGGTAATAAATCAAAATAGGAAACTACGTCATGGTTAGGAGGCACAATCCCTTGCCCCATCTGAATAGGAAACTACACGCCTCCAAACTGGCTATGTCCTTGTCCTTATTTGATAATTTGATTAGTTAAGTGTTAACCGTCATTCGGTGCTTGATGGCGAGCAAATGATGTTGCTGTTGATGTTATATAAATGATGTTAAACATTATGAGTTATACTGCAACGGTTTCTGAGAGATTCGGCCACAGGTGGCAATTTAGACGGTTCCAAATTCCGTTGGTGACAGAAAAGGCGCTTTTCTCACCCCTGCATACATGTGGGTGTGGGTGTGGGTATGGGGTATGGGTATGGGCTTGGGTGTGGGTTTGGGTGTGGGTTGGGTGTGTGTGGGTGTGGGTGGGTGTGGGTGTGGTGTATGTGTGTGGTGTGTGTGTGGTGTGTGTGTGTGTGTGGGTGTGTGTGTGCGTGTGTTGTGTGTGTGTGTGTGTGTGTGTGTGTGTGTGTGTGTGTGTGTGTGTGTGTGTGTGTGTGTGTGTGTCTGTGTGTGTGGGTGTGGGTGTGGGTGTGGGTGTGGATGTGGGTGTGGGCGTGGGCGTGGGCGTGGGCGTGGGCGTGGGCGTGGGCGTGGGCGTGGGCGTGTGTGTGTGTGTGTTGGGTGTGTGTGTGGGTGTGTGTGTGTGGTGTGTGTGTGTGTGTGTGTGTGTGTGTGGTGTGTGTGTGGTGTGTGTGTGTGTGTGGGTGTGTGGGTTGGGTGGGTGGGTGTGGGTGTGTGGGTGTGGGTGTGTGGTGCGTGTGTGTGGTGTGTGTGTGTGTGTGTGTGTGTGTGTGTGTGTGTGTGTGTGTGTGTGTGTGTGTGTGTGTGTGTGTTTGTGTGTGTGTGTGTGTGTGTGTATGCGTGTGTGTCTGTACAAATGCAGATGTGGTTCACGCTTGCTTTGGTGCGCAATGAGGCGACGCCGCTGGTGTTTGGATAGCATCGCCGTTAGCCATATGACATTAAGACGTAAGCCGATTATACAAGTTTGTTTTATTGAGCTTTTTAGCTTCAGCGCTTGCGTCATTTGACATTGCTTTTGGTATGTGGACGCCATGTACATCGTTGCTCAGCTCCGTGATGTGTTTTCGACGGCTTGGTCTTTGCACAGCGTATGGCTTTGACTTGTACAAAAGTTCGAGGTAGGACGCATTATCATTATCATTATCATTATCTATATTCTTATGTTATAAATGGTACACGAACGAGGTAAGAAAATATACGAAATGCGTTTCTCCGCCAAACGTCATTACATGCCCCGCTCTCGCACGTTGTAACCGTCGCTGGGACCTGACCAGTGTGAATCTATGCTGTGGATCGTTACAAACATTGCAGCTGTCACTATGTGCAAATGTTACGGCGATGCGTGCAGCCGTCTGTGCTGCGCGTGCTTCAGGCTAAAGCAATGCGTGCAGCCGTCTGTGCAGTGCGTGCGTCAGGCTAAAGCAATGCGTGTAGCCGTCCGTGCTGTGCGTGCGTCAGGCTGAAGCAATGCATGCAGCCGTCTGTGCTGTGCGTGCGTCAGGCTAATGCAATGCGTACAGGTCCAGACAGACATTCGCACACTCGAAAAGAAATGACATGATGTAAGTAAAATAACTTTTCGCCTAAAGTTTGAATTCCGATAAAGGTTGTCAGAGCGACCGCAGACGATACGGGCTACCCCACAATTTCACTGATTTTCTATCTTAACGCTTGGTAGAAGCGAAGGCTCATGTTCTTCTGTGAATGGTGAAGGTGAGATGACTCACTAAAATGAAATCTTACTGAACACAGGTATGTCGTAGACGCATCCCAATAACGAGCTGATTTGGAAAGCATGCCCCCCCATTCTTAACTATTCGCCATTCAGAGTTACAAGGGTGTGATATAAGTTTTCGTGTGACAATCGAATGACAAAGACCAGGCCTCTCTCTACGGTTTGGCGGTTTTTTGGGTCAACGGTAGACGAACGTGACATACGCCAGTCGTCGTGGAAATTCGTCTGAGGGTTTCATGTTCTCATCCAAAAGGAGAGGTGAGATATCTCACCAAAACCACGTCTTGTCGAATGCGCCTGTATCACACACCAAGCAACTCTCCATGATGGCCTCATCAAAATCTATGTTCACTTTTGCATTAACCACTCTCTTTTGAGTTACATCAATGCCACATAAGTTCTACTCCTAATGCGATCTCCCATAAAGCCAGCAGGTGCTAAATCTCTGGATTCGAGTGGTTCTTTAGATTTACTCTGATTGTAAATCTATCAGCAGCTGGACATGAGGCAGTCCAGCTGCCGTCAGGCACAGTCATGGTACCGTTCTGATGACATAACGTCGTGTATCGCCATGATAACGTAACGCATCTAGATTCGGGTGGTCACTTAGTTTTACTCTGATTGTAAATCTATCAGCAGCTGGACGTGAGACGGTCCACCTGCCGTCAGGCATAGTCATGATAACGTAAAGTCAGCCGCCATGCAAGACAGCCTGTGGTTTTCATGTGGCCACCTCCAATACGCCGGTGAGATATGCCACCAAGGATGGATCTTACCAAATATGGTTGCATATGTTCATAGTTATTTTCAAAAACTGTCCAGGCCAACGGAGTTCCTTACATTGACCTGCTAGTGAAATCAGTAGTTTTGCAAATACAACAATAACAACGAGCTGCATTGCACAGTCTTAAAAGCACGTTTAAGAAAACGCTCAACAAAAGCATTAGCATTAAGGCATTGTATCCAAAGGTTGTGTAAAGAGTTGTGCCGCAAGCCCTGCAGCTCCATTTGATGACCTTAGAAGCTATGAAATATTTGCCATTCTCTCAGAGTTGCACTAATGTAAAATCATATTTTACCTGACCCTCTTAACCGAAAAACCGGCTCACGGCAACCACAATCACAATTCCCACTGTGGTGACATGCTGTCGCCAGAACGAATCGGAAAGCTTCCTGCGATGCCTTAGTATTTTTTTTCTTTGCCGGTAGCTGGACGTGAAGCTCATCAGTTGTAATGCAGTTGATACTGGGAAATTTCTGTCCTCACGCATAAGATGAGCATGCGATATTTCGTCCCAAAAAATATTTTTTAAAATATTTTTACAAATTAGATTAGAGTGGACGGGCCGGGCGCTTATTTGGTTAAACGCTCCGCAACACCGGAAGCGTAAAGCCCCTGGGATTGTAATAAACGATCCGTTTTTAAGCTGGGGGGAGTGATAGCCAGCAGTCATTTGAGCCGTCTGATGAGGTAGTACTTCCAGCTGTTTGAGCGCGCTCGTGCAGACAAGGCCTGAAGAGACCACTAGCCGCACGCGCTGTGCCGGGGGAGCAAACGGCGGCGCTGCCTTCATTCCTGCGCTGTGGTGAAAAGCGGCCCATTCACCGCTGCAGACTACGGAGGCTACATCCTTATTACAATTACTCCTTGTAAAGGCCGTGTACAGTACCTTTGCTACTCAAGTAAGACCTAGAAGCAGGTCAGGCAAGAGCTAGAAGACCTAGAAGTTCTGCTTGATATTTTGACCGACATCCAATGTTTTCTGTACGAGTTGTGTGAATACGCGTTTCATGCCACACACAACTTTAGCACTCTGGCTTGTACGGGCAAATGTCCTCACAGCTGGTGGCCATTTCATTACTGCAAACACTCCTTTTTAGCCTTGTTAGTGCTCTCGAGCACTTACGCGCCCTGTGAGTCGTTGCATCCATTGTCTTAATTGGAAACTCGGCAGCGCTACAAAAATTTATGTATTCTTGCCCAGCTTAGACAGTGTAGGGGCATCACTCTACATGGACACGCATAACCACACATCTAGTGTACACTCGTACGCCATGTGTTTTACTTTCCCTCCTGACAACTGCGATGGAGTTGAGCTCGGGAGTACTGCCCATGTAGGAGTACGCGCAAATACTGTCCAAGCCGTGCGTGACGCAATAGATTCCGTTCACACACGCAGTTTCGCAAACTCCACGAGGCAGCAGCGTCTCCAAGCAATCCATGTTCGTGTCTTAGGGTAAGTACATCGGGGCTAAAGCACCACGGGGCTTAGGGTCTAGCGAATTAGTCTTCCGCGATTGGCTAACGCTACCCGCTGGGGGACGAGGGAAGAACGGGTAGCCTCCGAGCCCGACAATGGGTCCCACACCAGGGGCCTAGGACGCCAACGGGGCCAACGGGGGAAACGGGACGCACTGCGCACCCGGCCCCCAGTGAGCCAGCGGCGCCAATTGCGCCGGGGGGGCCAACCGGGCCTCCAGGGCTGTCGGCGACCTTGAAGCCGCTCAGAGTGACGTAGTTGCGCCGACTGTTCTCTGACTCGTGAATGTCGCCGGTGATCACCTGTCGACAGGGAATGTGTGACCGGTGATCATTTGCCGACAGATCATATGCGGTCGATGATCACCCTGCCGACTGGTCGCATGTGTCCGGGGGTCACCTACCGACAGGTCATATGTGGCCGATGATCATCTGCCGATAGGGAATGTGTGACCGGTGATCACCTGTCGATAGGGAATGTGTGACCGATGATCACCTGCTGACAGGGCATGTGTGACCGGTGATCACCTGCCGACAGGGCATGTGTGACCGGCGATCACCTGTCGACAGGTCACAGGTGGTCAACACCGCCGCACACTGGATGGAAGCACCATCCGATAGGTGTATTTTAAAGTCATCATTTACGGAAAAGACCAAATGCAATAACGGCTATTGGAAGGGACATTCAATTACAATAGAATTTTAGACGCGTTTATCCATGCTTTGGTCCCATAAACGTTCCGCGGCCGCCAATGACTGATGGACATGAACCACCAGAGCATTCCCTATTGTGTGGTGCCTTGAATTATCCGTGGCGTAGTGCTCGACACGCTGCTGTTCGGAGCTAGTCTGGGCGGCGAGGAAGGACATGTGGTTGCTCAGGGGTTTCCAAATTATTTATCTAGCTCAGGGAAATCTCGAAATACCTGGGATCCACATGTGCGCGCGGGCCCCGTTGGAGTAGCGACACTCAAAATTGGGTTTGGGTTATATGCGCAACGGCGACCAGGGCGTTTAAATTACACGCACACAGTGAGGTGCCTCGTGTTAAGCAAATTGATTTTTGCACCGATCTGCAATGAAATCTCCAGTTAACGTATTTGTTAAGGAAATCAATTTGCTATTCTTGCTGCATGCAGTGCTTTTACGTTAAACTCTCAGCACCTTACCTTCAAATATTACGTCATACAAAACAGGACATCTAAAACCTTCAGATCTGGAGTCCCAGATTTGCGTTCAACAATTAAAACTGGCAGATACTGTATCCCACGTCTTTATTTATCGTTCGCACGTGCAAAACTGTGATGCATTAATGGGTACTGTTGAATACACTTTGAGTACAATGAGTACACTTTTCAGGAAGTTGCAGCAGGTTGGTGCCAAAGCTTACCTGGTGTCCGCCTGGGGCGTTACAGGCGGCCGCCAGAAGGATGTGTTACTCTTACATCTTTGAGTTTCTGGAGTAACTTCCAAAACCATGCTAGGTAAGCCTTCACAATTCTCCGCACCGACCTGATGATTGACGTTATATATGGTAGAAGAGTTGCTGGGTTCAGTCACATAGTCATGGTATTGTAAGTGAGGTGTCTTGCATGGCCATGTATACTTTTTCAGGCAGCAATACGCAGCATCCTGTCTAATTTCGTATTGTTTTAATATAATCAATCGACTGGTTCCGCTGTGCGTGTGAGATAGGGTCCGTCATACCGTGCAAATTTTAGCGAGATCAATAACAGCGCCCATGCCTGTAAGTGCTGAGCTTGTGGGCATCAGACTAACAATGTGTGTGTTACAAGAATTGGCATTTGTGTCAAACGGAAAATTAGAAGAAAGACGCAGAGGAAGTACGGAAAAAGGAAAATATAAATTAACCTAAAGTGAACTGACGTGACTTGAACTAAACCTGCATTTACCTGAAACCTTTGTTTATATCATGGCACGATTCTGAGGCAAATGAACACGCTGATGTGATCGCTGCTAGTTGAGGAGCTATACAAGCATTGGCCCAGGGACTTTGAGCTTGAAATCTGTACCTTTTGAAGATATTTACTGGACCTGTGAGGCCATTGATCAGATGGCAGACGCAACACAACGTAGGACTGACCGGTGATTCACTTCTGTTTGGATTAACACGCGCCCGATAAAGAGATCTGGAGATGAAGAGGGTGCACGGCTGGAGCTGGATGTCACTTTGCACGGTTCCAGACGGCATTGTTTGTTGGTTTTACATGGTTCCAGACAGCACTGTTTGTCTGGTTTGTACCGGAATTGGACCAGTCACAATCATTGTCTTTGTAGAATCACCAAAAACAGAAAAGTTGGTGCTTCTGAGAACATTCAGTTTTGGCCTCCCAATGACTTTGGTGGGGTCCGGATGACACTTTCAACCCACCGGGCGTGCGCATTCGGCGGGATGACCCCAGCGGTTCTAGGCATATCGTTCACTTCAGCCCTGGCAATGCAACGGTTAAGTTCTGTCACAATGCAACACAGAAATACAAGGCGAACTTCCGCCATACCGCGTGAGTACTCATGCTATGGTAGCGTACTGATAGTGGTGTTGACATTCGCCTATAAGAGTCGTTTTGCTTACGTGCAGTGATAGTTTGTCACCCAGTCCCAGCAAGACGATGCCGGAGTTGCTGGCGGTGCTGTAGTCAGTGCCGCTGCCGTATCCTGCCAGCACCTCCTCCGAGTTTTTGTGCAGCACCAGACTGGAAGAACGAAAGGCGGATGTCGTAATGGCATGTCAAATAGCCAGCGCTGGTCATCGTGCGCATTTAGTAAAGACACATTCTTCACCTGTGCCTGTTCTCCGTTGAAGGGGTCATGAGTTGTTACGCTCGTGAACACGGCTGACGTTGATGCCGCCCCATTGTATTTTTGTCGAAGGCGTCTATCATACAATGCAGTCAGTCACGATCCCGCCATCACTTGCCTATGATCTACTTGTGCAATGTAAACCTGTGAATGATCGATGTTACTGTGACGCATAATTAGCTCCCGATACACCAGACCGGTTTGGTATTCCATATCACCACCACAAGATGGTAATGTGAAGTGGTAAACACAACAAACGTCATTATTGTCGCAGCAATTGCCGAGACCATTCTAGAGCAAGGTGGCACTATGTCAAATTCGACAGTTCATGATAAGTTATCCAACAAAAGCGTGGCGAACGAAAGTTGGCCCTAGAAGAATCGAAATGACTTGTCCGCAGCATTTTTCATGTAATGGTTCATAAAAGTCAAAGCCAAGTCCGGTAATGTGCCAAAACTTAAACCACTCAGAGCATACCAGCAGATCTTCGCAGTGTGCCGCTAACATCGACGCACACGAAGGTTGCAAAGGCAAAGTCATGCGAAGTCAATGTGAGGGATGGCAATAGAATGATCTCAGGTGATGTCACGTTACCTTTGGTACGTGGTCTGATTTCAATCAACCAGACCCCCACAGGCCCCACGTAATAAATGGGCCAGTATAACGTGGCTGATAGTTTTATACCACGTAACGCTCGATTTGTTTAACACGCGTCCGGGTTGCCGGTTGAATACCTTCCCCTCTGGCGGAGGCCGGAGGCCAATTCGACCCCGTTGATATCTCAGAAACTGAGAGAGCTAGAGGCTCCAAATTTACATCGCGTGATGACCTGTATATGAACGCACTTTTGTCAAAATTTAGGGCTCTTAGGTTACGATCTTTGGGTAAGATAAGGTCAAGCAATGTAAAACTCATGATTGGTGTCGAAAACGCTCCCAGACCTTCTCATGCAACCGCCTTGAACCTAAATACCTGTTCTAAGAAAAAGCTTACTGGCGCTTATTTAAGAACAGTGACGTTATTTGACCTTTAGAAAGTAATGGTGACCAAAATCCTGCGAGATTGTTTTGATTTTTACAATGGAATTAACGGCAAGGCCCACGCTAGGCGGTATGTTTCCAAGACAACATGTTGGCCCGGGTCATTTTAGGCCAGAGACCTACTCTGAACTTTGCGATGTTCATGGAAGATGTTTGTTGCAGTTCCCGTATTCCTCGGCTTGGCATAGACACCTGACCCTAGGTCAATGTAATTTGAGTAGGCCTAAACTCGATCGCTTTTCGCCTAAGAAACTATTACAGAGACAAATGGCTTCGGCTAACACTCCGTTGTCGCACCCAAATAAACGATTCCGTAGATATTGTCTTTTCCGACAGCCACGGTCTGACTTCGATCTCTGTATCAGCATCGGCACCGTGAACATGTAGTTTTTGAGCCAAAAGATCCGCTATTCAATTAGCTACAGCTCTGCAGTTCAGCGCGGCTTCGTCGCGCCGTTCAGTCTTTTTTTTGTAAAATCTGTCGGGGAGGTCAAACTGACCCCCACCCGAGCGTGTGTTAATATTTATTTTGTCACATTCCGTGAGGAATCAGACGGGATCCAAAGCGACGATAACGGAGTGCTAGCGCGGGAGAAATTGCAGTTGTCAAAGTCGTAAACAATTTTAAAACGACGCAGGAAGATTGCATACTGACCAGGGTGCAGACCAGTCAGTGGCAAGAATGAAGGCAACTGTAAATGACAATCTTGAAAGGGGATGTTTCCTGGTACGCAGACGGCACACTGTACCTAAGGTTCTGAATGAGTTTACAGCAGCTGGTGTATGCATGACAGGTCACTCACGTCGTAGGAACAGCGTGCGTGGAGAGTCCGTGAAAAGAGACGTAGTAGTAGCCCCTCTCTCTGCACTCGTAGTAGCCCTCCTGGAAACGCCATCCCTTCACATCGTCCGCCATGATGTTGGTGAAACGTAGGTTTCCTGAAATAAAAATATGACTAAGCGACCACTTATCCCTCACCCGCACCTGATAGACTACCGGCATAACGCATAAGCACACGTATTTGTATATGACCGAGCCTGCATCAGCGGAGAAGCTGGTTTGTTTCGTTGCCATGTTCACCGTCCCTGCGCACAGTCCAGCATGCATCACTAACCTGCACGCCCAATGGCATTGGCATGACCCACGGAGAACACGGCGCCCTGGACATCGTTGACGGCGACGAAGACGGCGACGAGCGCGATCGCCGCTCGTTGGCACCTGACGGCAGACGTCACATCCCTCTGGCACCTGAGGGCAGACGTCACATCCCTCTGACACCTGACGGCAGACGTCACATTCCTCTGGTATTTGGGGCGGCAGACGTCACATCCCTCTGGCACCTGACGGCAGACGTCACATTCCTTTGGTACCTGACGGCAGACGTCACATCCCTCTGGCACCGGGGGCGGCAGACGTCACATCCCTCTGGCACCTGGGGCGGCAGGAGTCACATCCCTTTGGCACCTGGGACGGCAGACGTCACATCCCTCTGGCACCTGGGGCGGCAGACGTCACATCCCTCTGGCACCTGGGTGGCAGACGTCACGTCCCGTCACAGGTGACATCGATTGAGCGAAGTGACGTCCCAGGGTGGGGGGGGGGGTAGATTGTGGGGGGAGGGGGGTGGTCTTACTAGCAAATGGTTTTAAGGTATATTGACCCGTTCATTTCCCATTTTGCGTAAACAAGTTATAATGTGTTTGATCAGAAGTGATCCATTCCATGCTGAGGATGCCCATTTCATTCCATATGTGGAATAGTGAATATTGTATGGGATACCTGCAAAACTGTTAAACGCTGGTAAACACACAAATTTGTATCGTGGAGTGAACTGTATGTGCGCACATATGCGTGCAGAGCACACCCACTATATATATATATATATATATATATATATATATATATATATATATATATATGTAGTGGATGTCAATCATATCCAACCAACCGTCCAACTGTATTGTCAGGGTCAAGTGACATCTGCCCATAAACAATACGAAAAAGCTTTACGGGAAATTATCTCTCGACACATTAAAGGCAAATAATGACCACAAAATGAACATCGTCATTTATGATCGTAACAAGAAAATATCTAACTTTCTTATGAGAAACAGCCCAGACAAACCCGGCAAACTAAAACGTACCAATGGAGTGCATCAATTCAAGTGCAACATCGAAGGCTGCAAACTTCATTCCATACACTACATTGATGTGACCCACAACGACACTCTCACGACGCCCGACAATGCATTTACATGACGGGGCACCTCTGGACCACATGCGACACGAACACGACATGGCATTGACACGACAACAGCTGACGAACAACACTGACATTTTACGGACGTGCGGTGGCGGAAGACGCCTTCAACTTTGGGAAACAATATTCATTAAACGGGCTCTCTCTGGCCCTAAACAGACAAACAACTCTTGCACAACTTTTGAGCTATTAGGTGGTGAGCGGTGAGTATTATTGATGCGATTGTGGCAATAGTTGTTATCATTGTGTCTTTGTAGTGCTTCCCATTATGAGTGTCTCTTATATGTGGTCAAGTGAAAAATATGGACTCCGTCTCAATTCTATTAGTAATGTTTCATTTCTGTTCTCCGTATTAAAAGATGATTTCCAATAGCGGTGCCGCCATCTCCATGCCTTCTCTGACTATAAAGTAGGAGCTCGAAAACATAAGAATGTAAGGAGCGATGAATATATAAGGTAATTTTGTACGAACCATCTTTAATACTAAGCGATGATGCCACATTAAAGACCGAAAACTAGAACGATGCGTCAAAAAGCTCGCCAATGCTGATTCAGTAGATAATTCTAGTTAAACACACACACACACACACACACACACACACACACCACACACACACACACACACACACACACACACACACACACACACACACACACACACACACACACACACACACACACACACACACACACACACACACACACCATACAATATACACATATATATACATATTATATATATATATATTATATAATATATATATATATAATATATATATATACATATAGATATATATATATATATGTATAGATATATGTTTATATATATATATATAGATATAGATATATATATACATATATACATATATGTATGGTGAGTGTACTCTGTCCATAACCTGGCATTTTTTACGATTCGATTTTCTTCTTTGGGTGACAGCTCAAAAGTACGATGTAACTTCTCCAGAGTATTAAAAACACGCCGAAATTATTTTGGTGTGAGGCATCGGCTTGAGGAGACACACGTTGCTGTCAAAGCAACCGGTACATGAGATGATAAAGTTCCATAGGCCTTTAAGAGAGCAATCTAAGGCCATTAGTACTGATCTGTTTGTGTAATGCTCTTTGCAGTTGCACTGAGGAGCTCACGTCGTCAGCACAATTGGAATAATCAGATCGTTTGTACGCGCCATGGTCGAGTTCAACAGCAAATACGTGACGC
>NW_023596734.1:0-28776 GCF_011947565.3 Pollicipes pollicipes | reverse complement strand
ATCATGGTAACCAAGCTGTCTCAAACTAATGACACAAATATGACTGCATATTGAAAAACATTCCAGGTGTTCATGACTTGCATGCTTAACAAGCTAAAGCATTCGCTGTGTGCCATATGCTGAACTAACAGAAGCATTCACTAGCCACCAGTATCAGTACACAACCAGGTGGTTACACATAATGCCATGGCTGAAAATTAAGTTGTTTAAGGCATGGATGAACATATCACATACATGAGACCAACATTTTTCAAATCTTACCACTGCATGTGGAAAACATTCCCACTGTTGATGACCTGCTTGCTAAACAAGTTCAAGCATTTGCTGTGTGCTGCATGCCAAAACAACAGACACATTTACTGGCCACTAGTATCAGTTGAAAATCAGGCAGCTGTTTACACAGTCCTTGTTCAAGCTTAATTATGTTTCAT
This sequence comes from Pollicipes pollicipes, assembly GCF_011947565.3. Taxonomy (NCBI): domain Eukaryota; kingdom Metazoa; phylum Arthropoda; class Thecostraca; order Pollicipedomorpha; family Pollicipedidae; genus Pollicipes; species Pollicipes pollicipes. Next base: position 28,345 of record NW_023596734.1, on the reverse strand, counting down.
GTATAGATCAACACTAACATGATTGCCACCAGCATTTCTCAAATCCTATCCCAACAACTACTGAAACATTACCCCAGGTAGTAAAATGAGCCCAATCCCACATAATGGGTTATAAAAACCGGCCTAGACCGACAGCACAGACTGTCTGCACCAGCACCCACCATGCTACCAGGTGTTATGAAGCATTATCAGCTTTGATACATAAAGCATTATTATACATCAGTGGTTACAAACATTACAGCTTCTGATACTGACCTACTTATCATTCCCTGCTTTTTGTCCAGCTTGGTAAGTTTTAGCCATGTTATATGCTAGGGGTGTCACTTTTGAAACTTGGCTGGAAGTTCAACTGGAAATGCCAAACTGATATGCCCCCAACACCTGATTTTTCCACACACTTTGACCATATGAATTTCCTTCTTTGATGTTAGAATTTACAGGAAGTTTTTTGATGACTTATAATTGTTTCTATGGGAGAAATGACTTCCTATTTCAAGTTAACATGAGGCTGGGGGGGGGGGATTGTCAAAAAAAACTCAATGCAATGGGTTACTGAAACTGGGCATATGCCAAAAGCACAGACTGTATGCACTATCACCTATCATTCAGCCATGGAAGAACTGTGACAAACATGACTGAGATTCAGATCATTCATCAGCCATGACCATTCAGTCATGCAAGAACTGTGAAAAGCGTGATTCAGGCTCACATGCTGATTAACCATTTCCCTGTCTTCAACTCAGACTCAAACCGTGATTAACCATTTCCATCTTCACGCTGTCTCACTTTCATGTCACCCTGTACTTCTCTTTGTGAGCTTCAAACAAGGAGTGCTGAGAACAGATTCCAGCCATGCAAGAACTGGGACAAGCATGACCGAGGTTCAAATACTGATCAGCCATCCGAACAAGAACTGTGACAAACATGACTCAGGTTCAAATACTGATCATTCATCCGTGCAAGAACCGTGACAAACATGACTCAAGTTCAAATACTGATCAACCAGCTCCCTGTCATCCAGCTACCTGACTTCCATGTCACCCACTACTTCATCTTATGAGCTCCAAATAATGGGCGATAAGAACAGACTTTTCCATCAGTCCCTACTGATGTTCTATGACTCCACTACACTTCTCATAGAAGAATGAGTTTTCCAACACCTCCCACCTTGCCTCCCCTTCCAGTACTGTATGCGCCACAAACGCCATTATAATCTGGTAGACTTCAGTGGAAGTTCAGATGCGGTCGAAAGGGCTGAAAATCGCCCGCCCTCACCAGCGTCGTCAGCTGATATTAGGGGTTACGATACGTTAGGGGTTATGATACACTAGGTGTTTTGACACATTAGGCGTTATGATACATTAGGAGTTGCGATACACTAGAGGTTATGAACATTAGGCGTTATGATACGTTAGGCGCTATGAAACATTAGTGGTTAGGATACACTAGGCGTTCCGATACATTAGGTGCTGTGATATATTAGGAGTTCCGATACATTAGGAGTTGTGAAACATTAGGTGATTTGATACACTAGGCCTAATGATACATTAGGTGTAGTGACACATTAGGGGTTATGATATATTAGAGGTTATGAACATTAGGCCTTGTGATACGTTAGGAGTTACGAACATTAGGGGTTATGATACATTAGGGGTTATGAGATATTAGAGGTTACGAACATTAGGCCTTGCGATACATTAGGTGTTTCGAACATTAGGTGTTGTGATAACATTAGGGGTTACGAACATTAGGTGCTGCGATAATCCCCCTTACATTTCACTTCATAACGTACATTTCGACCCTTGGTTGTTGAAGTTATGACAGTCATCATATTTGTGGACCTATTCATAATAGCCACACGGACAGCACCTGGCCACCAGCTTTACTTTAATATCCTTAAATCCATTGATATGGCTAGCGGTGACACTGCATCGAAAACAATAAGATAAATGTACCACACAATACAAGGTTTCTTATCTTCGCGTCCCAAGTCTACAGCCGGCATGCCTCTAAAACTCATGTAGCCGGATAAAAACACGGTCTGTTTCCATCCTGTGTATTACATGCTTTACTCAGGACATGCAATTTTGGCAGCTATCGGCGTGGGGTGTTTTTCCCTGCGAGGCGTCTTGCACCGTCGGACCGCACCCACATTGCTGAAATATAAAACCGGTGGTCCTTCAGGTGGCTGTACTTGGATCACCTTGGTAAAACGTACACCGGTGTAGCCGCGTAAGTCAGACTTCTCAGCAGGTGGCTAGGCATTTCTTCAACCTCTCAAACTACAGGTTTCTTCTGATGCCAACTGGTACATTGGGATCCTAGTTATGAACATTGTTTGTCTTTCCACTTGGCGAACCTGGAGCCGAGATTAATGGCTCTTTCGGCCAGGTCTCCACGCAGTCTTCTGTGCCATTGTTGTTGTCTGGTTGACTTGCAGACCACACCTGGGTGAGGTTGATTCACGTTCGCGTTCTGCCCTTTTACTTAGCGGTGTTTTAGCGACAGACATCGTGCAATCAGTGCCTTGCATTTCAGCCATTATTCGTTTTCCTGTTGATACGCCTATATCATTCATGGTCCATTGTGGGGCAAATTATGCACACATTTCCTTTTACAGTACATTCTAATGTGTCCATGCATGCAAGGCTTCACCTTTCAGCACGATTCGGATAATCATCGTCTAATATGTTTCTCAACTTCATTGTTCTCTTATGTTTAAGCGGCACATACGGTGTAATAGAGCTTAAGCCGCATCATGTTACAGGGCGCCCGCCTTCGTGAGTATCTCCGTCTCTTTGCGCTTCTATTAGACTTCTCCCATCCAATAGAAGTGCTTGCCGCCGCTGAAGTTAGAGCTCGATCAACAACTGGAGCGAATCAGACCTTGGTCTGCTAAGTCGTGAAACTTTAACCTGCCGTACCAGATGAAAAGCGCTTGCCAGAATTCGCAAGAGACGAAGGCGCACCACAAATAACGTCAATATCTCTCAACTTCATCACTACTATGACTACCGTCACTTTTAACTGAAGCCTGCTTGTGTAACTCAACAAGAAATTCGGTACATTTTACCACGCATTTCGAATACCACAAACAGGCAATATTACAAAGTCAGTTTGTGCTTAACTCTCCACATAAGAGGTGCAGGACCGCAGGCCATGCCGCCAGGCAGCACCAGCTGGCGATTTGCAACGGGGCTGGGGCTCCCAGTCGGTTGTTTACGGAGATAGTCCGGCAGTGCCTCCTTTGTCGCGGGAGAATTGGCTGGACTGAGTGCAGGCGTGTTTATTTGCCGGCACATTCTTAGTGTGCAGTCTGGTCGCCGCAACATTTCATCTGGCCCGTGTGGCTCTATTGCTAGTGCGCAAAACCGGACTAAAACCGGCATGGCCGGTGTGGTACAACGGCGTGCAGTGGCGGAGCCAGTGGGAAGATTGGGGAGGAACCAAAACAGCATCAAGACGACGAAAAGCATGGTTTCCTTATTTTTCACCGGGATGTGGGGAATGCAGCGATAGGAGTTTTACTCCTCATGGTATTTGATGCTGAATTCGCCCATGGTCACCACTAGCCTCCGGAGAACTGGGGATGTGTCAGTGGGTTCTAAGAGGTTCGAGCAGAAGGGTTATCGCGGAGTGCGGTGCTCCGCAGACAGAGAAGCAGAGCATTACGCGGACAAGTGTCGCTCGGGTACAGTGCGGACCATGCCCCGTCGCGCCGTTGCCCGCTGGATGGTGCCGCTGGCGGTGCTCGTCTGCCTCTGGGAGTGCGGCGCCGACCGGTACACCGCCAAAACACTGCGGCGCTACATCAAGGAAGCCATCGCTGAGGCGCTGCTTGAACACCGCAGTGAGTTCCTGCCGCCGGAGACAGCGCCGACCACCTCACAGTGCGGGTGCCCGAAGCAGTTCATGCCGTGCGCCGGCCGCTGCTACCGGCGGCTGTCCCCGGCCGTCACGTATGAACAAGCTGAACAGGCGTGCGCACAGATCAACTCGCACCTGGCGGTGCCGCGCACTCGTGACGAGAACCTATGCGCCGCCGGTCTGGCCCGCAACCGGCACATCTGGCTGGGAATTACCGATCAGCTCACCGAGGGAGTGTTTGTCGACACCTTCGGCCGATCGGTGACGGAAGAACTTACCCAGGTGTGGTCCGCAGGCCAACCAGACAACTACAATGGTACAGAAGATTGTGTTGAGATTTGGCCGGAAAACGCATTTAATCTCGGTTCCAAGTTCGCCGAATGGAATGACAAACACTGCTCTGAACTGGGATACCCAATGTGTCAATTGGCATGATAAGAAACCTGTAGTTCGAGAGGTTGATATAATGCCTAGCCACCTGCTGAGAAGTCTGACATACGCGGCTACACCGGAGTACGTTTTACCAAGAGATCCAAGTACAGCTACCTGAAGGACCACCGGTTTTATATTTCAGCAATGTGGGTGCGGTACGACGGTGCAAGACGCCTCGCAGGGTAAAACATCCCACGCCGATAGCTGCAAAATTGCATGTCCTGAGTAAAGCATGTAATATACAGGATGGGAAACAGACCATGTTTTATCCGGCTACATGAAATTGGTATGAATGCGGCTGTTTACTTGGAAACGGAGGTAAGAACTTTATATCATGTGAGAATTTCCGTCATTTTTTCGTTGCAGTTCAACCCTAGCGATATCATGTATTTAAGTATATTGAAACAACGCTGGTGGTCAGGTGCAGTCTGCGTGGATATTAAGAACAGGTCGACAAATGTGATGACTGACATAACTTCAACGACCAAGGGCAATGAAATGTGCGAGGTCGCTGATGCGTGCCAAAATCAACGGAACAGATGCAGGAAAGACTCACAGCGGAAGGCACGGATCCCCAAAAAGGAATTAGGCTGTTAAAAAACATCTAAAAATATATCACTGAGGCACCATACACATGAGGCTGAAGATTACAGCTGTCTGGAGATATGAGAATCTTGGAATATGCTCAGAAGTTATGGCAGGAGGAAGCTCATAACAACCCTCACAACTTTCCCTACCTTCTTTCAGTTCAAAACGCTGCTATGGGCGAACTGCAACAAGAAAAGCGGAAGACATACCCACATAATGCAAAGTTCTCACCTTCGTTGTCACGCAAACATCCGCATCCATTTGAAACACACGTAACGCTTTGAAACGCGTGAAAACTTTTTCTCAGCCTGTGCATTACACATTTTGCTCAGGGCATCAAGTTTTAGAGCTATCAGCGTAGGGTTTTTACCACGCGAGACGTTTTTGCACCACTTTACCGTGCAAAATTTGCTCAACTATGCAACTGATGATGCTTTACGTCAAAACACTTGGTTCTCTTGCTATCAGTGTGCCCCGGTGCAGCCACGCGAGTCAAACTTCTCAGCAAGTGGCTAGGCCTTTCTTCACCTTCTCCAACTACGTGTTTCTTCTCATGCCGATTGGCACATTGGGTATCCCAGATGAAAGCATGGCTTGTCATTCCACTCGGCGAACCTGGAGCCAAAATTATATGCGTTTTCCGGCCAGATCTCCACACAGTCTTCTGTATCATTGCGGTTGTCTGGTTGATTTGCGGACCACACCTGGGTAAGTTCTTCCGTCACCGACCGGCCGAAGATGTCGACAAACACTCCCTCGGTGAGCTGATCGGTAATTCCCAGCCAGATGTGCCGGTTGCGGGCCAGACCGGCGGCGCATAGGTTCTCGTCACGAGTGCGCGGCACCGCCAGGTGCGAGTTGATCTGTGCGCACGCCTGTTCAGCTTGTTCATACGTGACGGCCGGGGACAGCCGCCGGTAGCAGCGGCCGGCGCACGGTATGAACTGCTTCGCACACCCGGACTGTGAGGTGGTCGGTGCTGTCTCCGGCTGCAGGAGATCACTGCGATGTTCAAGCAGCGCCTCGGCGATGGCTTCCTTGAGGTACAGCCGCGGTGTTTTAGCGGTGTACCGGTCGGCGCCGCACTCCCAGAGGCAGACGAGCACCGCCAGCGGCACCATCCAGCAGGCAACGGCGCGACGGGGCATGGTCCGCACTGTACCCGAGCGACACTTAACCGCGTAATGCTCTGCTTCTCCGTCTGCAGAACACCGCACTCCGCGATGCCCTTCTGCCCGAACCTCTTATAATCCACTGACACATCCCAGTTCTCGAGGCTGGTGGTGACCATGGACAAATTCAGCATCGAAGGAATTCAGCTGGAAGGGACGAAGCTTCTATTTTCGCATCACTTACAGGAAAGCCATGCCGACGAAAAATCCGCTTTTTTCATAGTCTTGGTGGTTTCGCCGCCCGTTGCTCCCATTTTTCTTAACTGGCTCCGCCACTGTAAGCACTTACATAACGCTGGCCGCTCAGTTGGTGCATGCCATTTTTGAAGGAAGTGCATGACCGGTTTTCGTCCGGTTTTGAGTAATCTGCAATGAAAGCCGGAATGGCGACATTAAAGGCCACAGCGACTGGACTGCAGCTTTAAATGCGCTCTCACACAAACCCGCCTGCACTCGACCGCGTAAATTCACCCGCGAATGGTGAGGCACCACTGCCCGTGCTAAAACAGCAGTTGGAGACCATCAGTCATGCTTACATCGTTTGTCAGACTGGCAGCGTATTCACATACATCTGTTGACGAATATTCTGGATCACTTGGACTTCGACAGCAATGAGCCAGTGGACAAGTAGTTGCATGCTAGTTAACGCGCGCTTGGGTGGGGAGGGGGGGGGGGGGTGAAGGCAGTGTAGCCCTCTTTATAACATGATATTCGAACGGTACGGCGGAGCCGTGCAAAATTTGACGTAGCTTTAGGTAACTGAACAGGGGATCTTTGATATAAGAACTTACATGTGCCTTGTCAGGCCACTGACCTATGGCTGTCGGCAAAGGCAATTTCTGGAGAATCGTTCAATCTGATTCGACAGCGGGGTGTTGAAGGCCAGAACCATGTTAAAGACCAATCCGTTTTTTCCTGAAAATTTTGCTTTACGGGATAGCTTATAACATTCATTTCAAATTTCTTTGTAACGCGGACCACAAATACATCTTTTGTTGACTTCCGAAACGCCAGGATAAGTCACTGGACCAAAATGACCCAGACTGACATTTTGCTGTAAGAATGTACCGCCTACCGCAGTTCCTAATGCTTAATCAACTAGCAAATCAGAACAAATGTTTATTCAAATGACAATATTAAAGCGATCTGGTAGCTTTAGGGCGAGGAAAGAAGCATAGTTCTGTTAAAAAGCATTAACAGCGTTATTTGGACTAAAAATTAATGGGAATTGGCAGCCCTTGATTATGTTATGAGGGTGCTGACGTGGCACTAACCAATGCGTTATTAGACGTAACTGGTCATAAGGTTTCACTAGAGCATGGTTTTGGAATGCGCCCCATTGTGGGACACTCCATTAACACGCGCTCGGGTGGGGGTCAAATTGACCCCAAAGGTTTTTCCGTAATGGTTTGCAACTTGCATAGCTTTCGACAATTGAATAGCGGATCGTCTGGCATCAAAAATCTAGATCTACTTTGTAAGGTCGCTTATCTATGGCAGGTCAAATTCAGGCATTTGTAGGGGAAAAAATTTCATGGTTGCAGCGAAGGCAATTTCTAGGGAATCGTTCAATCTGATCCAACAATGGATGGCTAGACGAAGCCGTACATCTCGGAGATACGTTCATAGGTAATACTACAATTAAACGAAAAAAATACATTGACCTAAGGTCAGGTATAAAGGTCAGACCAAGGTCAAAATGAGCCTATTTTATTTCTCTATGGCATGCCTTGTGAGATAGTTTCTGGTCGTCGTTTCGAATTTATTCATAACAGGGGCCGCATTATACACCTTGCATGGACTTTTGAAAGGTCAGCATAGGTCACCGATCTAGAATGACAGGTCAATATTTTGTTTTTAGGAACATACTGCCTAGTGAAATCTTTGTTGCTTATCCAAATGCAAAGCTTTAAGCAGTCTTGTATGATTTTGGTCACTATAATCTTTAAAAGGTCAAACGAGGTCACTGCCGTTAGATAAGAATGTATATTTTTGCTTAGAGCAGTTATCCAGCTTCCAGCAGTCCTTCGGAGACCAACCTGGACTTTAACCCTGTTCCACCTGTTTCTACCCGAAGATCATGATCTAAATGCCTCAAAATTGTATTTAAATGAGCTCATTTACAGGGCAACATACTCTGTAAAGCTATTGTTTCTAGCTCTCGTAGTTCCTGAGATCTCAGCGGAGTCAAACTAACCCCCGACCCGAGCGAAGGGTATGCAAGTGGCCACCCGAGCGCGCGTTAAAAACACCAAAGCTGGACTGATGGAGCTTTTCATACTTAACAATCCAGATGCACGCCCTAGGGCATGCATTAGGCTTTCTTCTTAGCTCGGAGTTCTTGAGCAGTTTCAATACTTGCATAGCTCCCCGACATGATGTCTTGTGAAGTAGAACTACGAGCGTAGCTGTCGCAAATGTTGGTGAGCTCCGACCAACGTTGGCTGTTAGCCAGATTAGAACTTTGTTGCGTTTTGATAATAGCTATAAACCGGCACTAAAACCGCACTGGATTCATTAACATTTCCTATAAACTGACATTAAAACCGAACTAGCACCCACTAACATTTAAGGAATGGGGACATCCGCAGATATAAGCCTATCGGTTGATCAGCTTAAACTTTTCAAAGATGCCTACTTCCGGTTCCTAAAACATCCATCATGACTGTCCTTCGTTAATGAATAATTTTCGGCAACAGTCCAGCAACTGAGTAAACCATAACGGGAAAGCGTGGAGAGTTGTATGAGCTTTATTATGAGATTTCTCGTGTTATAACTTCTAAACATATGACTGAGGTTCTCATATCATTAGACAGCTGTAATCTTCAGCCTCATGTGGTGCTTCAGTGATGCGTTTTTGGATGCTTCTAAACAGCATCATTCCTTTTTGGAGACCTGTAGCTTTCGCTGCAACTTTGTTTTGCATCTGTTGCGTGACTTCGGTACGCATCAGCGACCTCGTACATTTCATTTACATTTCATTTCATACGTACATTTCGACCCCTTGGTTGTTGAAGTTATGACAGTCATCATATTTGTGGACCTATTCGTAATACCCACACGGACAGCACCTGGCCACCAACTTTACTTTAATACCCTTAAATCCATGATATGGCTAGCGTTGAACTGCATCGAAAACAATAAGAGAAATGCCCACACAATACAATGCCCAAGTACAGCTACCTGAAGGACCACCGGTTTTATATTTCAGCAATGTGGGTGCGGTACGACGGTGCAAGACGCCTCGCAGGGTAAAACATCCCACGCCGATAGCTCCAAAATTTCATGTCCTGAGTAAAGCATGCAATACACAGGATGGGAAGCAGACCATGTTTTATCCGGCTACATGAATTTTGTATGAACGCGGCTGTTTCCTTGGAAACGAAGGTAAGAACTTTATATCATGTGAGCATTTCTGTCATTTTTTCGTTGCAGTTCAACCCTAGCGATATCATGTATTTGAGTATATTGAAACAACGCTGGTGGTCAGGTGCAGTCTGCATGGGTATTAAGAACAGGTCGACAAATGTGATGACTGACATAACTTCAAGGAACAAGGGCAATGAAATGTACGAGGTCGCTGATGCGTGCCAAAATCAACGGAACAGATGCAGGAAAGACTAACAGCGGAAGTTACAGATCCCCAAAAAGGAATTAGGCTGTTAAAAAAACATCTAAAAATATATCACTGAGGCACCATACACATGAGGCTGAAGATTACAGCTGCCTGGAGATATGAGAACCTTGGAATATGCTCAGAAGTTATGGCAGGAGGGAGCTCATAACAACCCTCATACAACTTTCCCTACCTTTCTGCTGTGGTTTACGGAGTTGTTGGGATGCTATCTGAAAGTTATTATGTAACGAAGACCTCCATGCTGAACGTTTTAAAAACAGGGATTAGTAATCTTCAGATTGTTTTAACAGATAAACCGATATATTTTTTCAATGAACGCTCCTGTGCTTAAAATGGTGGTAGGATCCAGTGCGGTTTTAATAACAGTTTAAAGCGATTGTCAGTGAAATCCAGTGCGGTTTTGCTGCCAGATTATGGCTATTATCGATAGCTACGCTCGTAGTTCCATTTCAGAAAACACATCATGCCAGGGTGTCAAGAAAGTGTTGATACTGCTCAAGACCTCCAAGCTAAAAATAAAGCTTAACCCACGTCCTTGGGCATGACTCTGGGTCGATGGCTACGAAATGGTACAGAAGTCCAGCTCTGGAGTTTTTAGGAGTGCCACTACCGCGATCACCGTCGTCATGGCAACTCCCATGGCACCTCTACTGATGCGAATAAACGAACGTTTGTAATTGTCCCAGCGGTTAGTAAGGGTCTATTCCGAAAAGCGCATCGGTTAACTTTGAATCAGTGTGTCACTATGGACCACGATACACTCCCATTCCCAAGTCACAGCGCGCTTTTAAAAGAGCCACTGCGGTAAACGCCATAATATATAAACATGACATATAAACTAATATACAACATAATACATAAACTTTTTAGGGAGAAATCAAAGTTATAGCATAACGTTTCGCTGCATTCGCGGGGTGACAACGTCAAGTTCGCACATATTTTTGTCTAAACAGAATGTTTCAACCTTGCGTAGCAGTTATTACACAATCCTTCTGACAAACTAGATTGTTGCAAACATGACAGGACACACACGTTGGAAGGGCAAGGCAAATGAAATGTATTATTTCATGATGGTAAGCAGTTAGTCCAAAGATATTTCTCCTTCTGGGGCGGCTACTTCAAATCAAATTCTGAGCTATTCGGAAGGTTGACGAAAAAGTGGTAGTGTAGATCAAATCGTACGCGTCTGGTGTGAAAATAAGCGGAAAGGTGGCATACTCCCTTTAATACACGTCACGCGTAATACGCAGTGGCTCGTAGAATACTCTTCGCTCACATGGCGGGTCAATTTGAGCCCTTGTGATCTCAAAATTAAGAGAGCTAGAGACATTAAATTCACCAGGTGAGCAGGCCTGTATGTGAATTCACTGGTACAAAAACGTTAGATCCATAGGTGATGACCTTTGAGCCAAATAATACCAAATATTGTTAACTTTACGATTGGCGTCCCAAAGTGGCCACGGTCCTTTTCGTGCAGCCGCCTTGAACCTAGATACCTTTTGAAAGCAAAAGGTGCTCATTCCAGATCAAATTCTTATAATATTTTAAGTTAGATAAACGTTTGTTGAAATGTTTGAATGTGAAAAGGCTTTAAGACGTTTGCTAGGCGGCACGTTCTTAAAAAACAAAAGGCTGATCTGGGTCATTTTAGGTCAGTGAGCTACCATGACGTTTCAGGAGTCCATGGAAGATGTATGTTGTCGCTGTTGTAAAGAAATTTGAAATGATTATTATAAGCTATCCCATCAAACAAACTTTCCAGGAAAAAAGCAGGTTAGTTTTGACCACGGTCCTGACCATCATAGCTGACCCTAGTTTCGTGTACTTTGTCTTAATCCTAAATTTATTGTTTTATTACATAAGAACCCACCACAGAGGTATATTATTTCGCCTAACACCCTGGTGTCGCATCACTTTGACCAATTCACCAGTGTTTTCGCCTACAGCCATAGGTCAGCGACCTGACAAGATACATGTAGGTTTTTTAGCCAATGATCCTCTATTCAGTTACCTGGAACTACGTCAAATTGTGTGCCGCTCCGACGCGCCGTTCGAAAATCATGTTATAAAAACACTTCGAGGGGGTTACATCCCCCATTAAAGCGCGTGCTAACTAGCACAAACCTATTTATCTGCTGGCTCATTGCCGTCAAAATCCATTGCTGTCGACATCGTGAATTTAGGAGAGTCATGTCAACAGTTTATCTCCATGAGGGTGCCATATTTTTTGTGCTCCGCCTTGGGAACACAATCAAATAAAGTGTTCTGGTGAACCCCCAGGACCTGTCATTGCTATTGATAGCACTAGGAGTGGACCTGTATCACAGGGATAAGGAAATTAGTGTTTTCTAATTTCGAGTCTAAATTATTCAGTCAGCGTTTCAGGGCAGCTCTAATTTTTATTTATTTTACTGGCCCCAGATGCTATCCCGCACATGTACCATACTGGCGCAAGCAAGACGACATTCGTCAATGTGAAGTTCATGGATGTTTTGTGGTCCCTCTACTTGTTTTGTACACAGTATGCAAATTGCGAAGCAAGGCTCTCGATGTTTTGATACTGTTCCGTTTAACATGTAATTATTAAATTTTACAAAGTATTTCAAAATGGTTTCAAAAGATAATTGATGCAAATCTTTTCAACGGATGAATTTCTGAGATCAGTGCTCACGCTATGTAGCGCTCGTTGTGTGACCCGTGTCATCCTATCGTGCCATTCCAGCTCAACGGCTGAGTTGATGGCAACATTTAACGTGCCGCAATGCTCGACATGGTCCGTCTTACCCTCTGCCCTGCCCTTCGATTCACCCACCCGTGGCGGGGTAGGTTGGGGCGCTTTTGGACGTTCGCTGTTTGCCCTTGGGAAATATGACCTGCGGCCGGCGGAAGTGGTCGCACTAAAGGTCACGTGACGTCAGAGGGCAGAAGGTGCAGCCATTGAACATCTTCGGAGCGCATTTCTTGCGATAAATGACCGTTCTATGGCACTTTTGAGCAAAATGCCACCGCCATGACCATACGGAAGAGACTATGGAACATGAGCCACCAAGGTTAAGAACTAAAAATTGTTGATGCGAAAAGTTGATGTAAACTCTGGGTCAAGGACCATGCCCAAAACCGTTCAGAAAACATGCCAGGGTTCTCAGGAGTCGGGGGGGGGGGAGGGGGGGGGGGGGGAGTTCTCAGACCTCCGTCGTAGGATGAGCGTTAATTGGTAGACACTGACATAATTTTTTTAACGTGCTGCTTCAGCAATCATTGTGATGTCATGTAGACGGTTTGCCTTCTGCTTCACCCCCCAAATCAAATGTTTGAAATGTCCTACAAATACGACAATATAATTTACCATTAACGGGGCTTGCGGAGATATCCTGGGGTCTATCTTATCCCCAAGATAACGGATTCATTTTTTATTTTGCCCGCGGAACTACTGGGAACGAGGTCTTATTGATGCATTTTTTCAGCGGATCTTCCAGATTCTAGAAAAGCCATCTGGAACTCGAAGTCAAATTTTTGAAGGTGATCACAGTGACTAGCCATGCAAGCAGGAGCGGCGCCATGGATTTTGAGTTGGGTGAGAGGGCAATGTTTCAAGGGGCCTTCCGGACACAATGGGGCCTCCTCACAGGGGGCCCCTTTGGCGGTTTCGTATTCAGTGGAAGGGATAAAGCGATCATGCACTCATTTATCAGACTGTTACATCCATCATATTCAAGTAAATAAATGAACATTAAAAGCTAAAACGAGGCCTTTTCATCAACATGGCTCTCTATGACATAAAACATAGCATCCTAACGCGTAGAAGGGGCCCTCTTAGCCCAGAACAGGATGCTCGCGATTCACGAAAGGGTCTCCGAATCTAGTCAAGCGGCCTCGTCATCGCAAAACAAGACATCCTGATTCGAAATCCTGAACAGGACCTCCTAGTTTATCACGGGGGGACCCTCGAGCCAGCATAGGGACCTCCGTATCACGACATTGAGCCTTTTGATCTAGAGCGCGGCTATCTTATTCATAAAGATGGCCTCATGGTCCAGAAAAAGGGCCACTTGATGTAGGGAAAAGACTTCTGGACCCGGTTCGTTACTTTCAAATACGGGACCTCCTTGATGCGATTGCCGGTAATATGTGGGTAGTTACAATGTGTTTGTTTTGGGAAAAGGGACCTTGAGTTCGGGAGGAGGGTAAAAACAGACTCTCGCTCCACCTGCCTGTTGGCAGAAGGGAGGCAACTGCCCCTCTGCCTCCTTCAGTCTGTGGTACAATGCTCACGCATACGTTAACACCCTGTGGTAGTGTTGTGGGTCTATGCCCTCCGAGCAGCGTGCCCATGGTCACCGAGCAGGCGCATCAGGAGTACTCGAGACAGAGGAGTGCAACGCAATGTCTGTATCGGTGTGTGTATGATAGGATGTCTGTCTATATGGCGATGTGTATATCAGTGTGTATATGATAGGATGTCTGTCTGTATGTCAATGTCTGTATCAGTGTGTATATGATAGGATGCAGTCGTATCAGTGTGTATATGATAGGATGCAGTCGTCGAAGCTCGCAGATGACGCCTTATCAAAGAGATCAGTCACATTCATTTTTATTACAGCCCGTGTGAAGTAAAGCTGCCTCGACCCATGTAAGATAAAGCTGAGGATGTACCTCAGCTCGTGTGAGGTAAACCTGAGGATATGTCTCGGCCCGTATAAGATAAAGCTAAGGATGTGCTCCAGCCCGTGCAAGATAAAGCTGAGGATGTGCCCCAGCCCGTGCAATATAAGGCTGAAGATGTGCCTCGGCCCGCGTAAGATAAAGCTGAGGATGTGCCTCGGCCAGTGTGAAGTAAAGCCGAGGACGTGTCGCAGCTCGTATGGGGTAAACCTGAGGATCTGCCTCGGCCTGTGCGAGACAAAATGAGGATCGTGTGAGGTAAAGCTGACAGCATAGGCAGCAACAGTAAAGTAATAGCAAAGCTGTCGTCAATGCGTTTAAGCTAAAACTCGCCATATAGTCTCGGCACAGGTAGACTGAGGCTGACAGTACACTGCCCGTGTCAGGATAGTCTGGAGATACATAATCAGACTGAGTGAACTAACAGCAATGTAGGTGCCTGACTGCTATCCTCCGTGGGTTCACCTCACGGACCGTTCGGCTGATTGCTACGGCACGGGGACAACGGCTTCAAGGCTGGCTGCGCGCTGGCGGCGTTGCCAGCGGCGGCAGGCGACCTTCAGCCGGCGGCCCAGCCGGTGCAGCAGGTCGACCAGCGAGAACGCCGACATGCCCAGCAGCAGGCCGACGTTGCCGCCGATGCCGGCGATGAGCGCCTCGAAGGTGAAGGCCAGCTCCTCGGTGTCCTGGCGGCTGGAGAAGCTGAAATACACGCGGAGTATCGAAACACCAGCCCGCACCGCTTTGCCGTTGTCGGGACGCGCCTCTAACGACATGGTTGAGCTTCGGCACGGAAATGGGCATGCACACCCATTGGCGTCGTAGAACAGGCGGCCGTCGAGGAACGTCAGCCAGCGGCCGTCGAAGGTGGTGCCGTTGCTGTCGGTGCCGGGCAGCAGCGGCCAGCCGCGGAGCAAGTTGGGCTGCGGCAGGGCGCGGCAGAGGGGCAGCTCCGCCACCGGTCCGTCCAGGTCCGGCAGGAAAGTGTGCCGGTACGTCATGGAAGGCAGCCGACAGCCGGCCGCTTTCGCCAGCCGGCGCCACACGCACTCCCGGCGACACTGACCGAGGTCGTAGCCGCGCGCTTCACTACAGGGCGAGTTGCGCCGGTTCACCAGCAGATGGCTTGAAGACGAGGCCTGGAGGCTGGACCGTTGTCCGTCGGTCAGTCGCACCGCAGGAGTGTTCGGTAGACCCGGGTACACAGCGCTTAGTCGGGGAGTTTGGCGGGCGTGTATGAGCGCGATGTAGGATGCACGGCCGAATCGGTATTTAGGGTTGGTGGCAAGCTGGATCTTGAAGTAATGGGTCTGACGCTCCGGGCGGAAGTGCGTCTGATTGGGAAAGAACGTGCCGCAGCGGACGGGGACAAAGGCGGGCGTCTGAATGCCTTTGCTTCGCTTAGGGACGAAAAAGTATTTGAACCGCCATTGCCCTAACCTGCAATCAGCTGGCGGTGAGTTACGACACTTCACGTACCCGTAGGTGACGCTGTTGTTGCCTGTCTGTCCTTGTCCGTCCTGCGGGTAGGCCAACGTGGTGAGGCCAAAAGCTTCCGTCATGCTGATGTTGCCGTCGGCCACGCGCTGCATGGACTGCTGCAGCTGGTGCAGCGGGATCTTTCTGATCGGACAAACAGTGACCAGCGGAAACTTGGCATTCACCTCCGTGATGTAGGACATGACTGGCTGTTTTCTGTAGTCGATGTACTGGCGGGAGACCAGCACCAGGCAGCCGATCACCAGGGCGAGCCGTAACGCATGCAGACTGGCCCGGCCGACCAGGCTCCAGGAGGGAGGCGGCAGCCGCCGGCAATCGCCGGCTGGCTTCACAGGCGGCGGCGGGATGGCCCACACTGTGACGGACGTCCCTCTGCCGCCGTCCATCGCGAGCCACTGTCCGCTCGGCCCCGGGGAGGGGAGCACTCGCTGGAATTGTCGCCTGCCATCGCCGAACACGAATTGTTCTCGCCGAGGTCGGCTTTCTTTTGACAGCAAATGTTCAGTGTCCACATCCTCAATGGGAAGCGATGTTGGCGTTCAGCGTGCCCTTTTGATGGTGTGCTTGTTACGACCCTGATGACTCGTGCTGGTTGCTGTGCAATCGACAAGGACCTTTTCAAACACATAATTATTCGCATTAGACCTAATGGCTCTGCGTTTTCCGTGTGATGTGTGGAGTGTAGCACACTGTCACTATTGCGGCCGCAAATGATTGAAAAACGACGAAAAGCCAGGTGTGTTTGAAGGGTGATGGACCGGGTGGGTCTTTGACCCTCGTTTTAATCCGTCATTTTTATAAGGCGACCTGGGGTTCACGACAATAGTGTCATAAAAACCCCTGCTGAAAGGATTGTTACGACATTGCTGCCACTGCCAATATTTGCACCCGACGTTATTGCTTCGCGACGATAGTTGTGTTGCAAAAATGTATGTCCGTTATCAATTCTGCCGCGGGAACTTATGCAGTTATGACTTCTACTGAAATGACTCGTGTACGACACTAGTCCTACGCGACAGAATTCATACTTTAGAAGTTATACAGCCATTAACTCCACCGCAGAAACTCATGTAGCCATTGTCAGTTACGGGCAGCATTATTTCTACTGCAAATATTAATTCGGGACGCATGCTACACGACAGAACTCACCCTTCAAAAATGCATGGCTATCATAAATTTTACCGAAAAACTTATAATGTCTCGATGTGTACGCTAAACCACTTCTATCGCTTGTGTTTGCCGTGGAATGCAACACAACGTAGTATACAACGTGACAACACAAAACGTAAACAGGCGTGTTCCTAGTTCAATTCAGATTACAATGATGCATATCTCTATGAGTTTTGAGCATATCTTTATGATAGATGGCTCCGTTGATGTAACAAAGCCGGGTCGCCGTTCGAGCTCCGCGGCATCGTCGGTCGCCGCTCGCGCTCCGCGGCATCGTCGGTCGCCGCTCACGCTCCGCGGCATCGTCGGTCGCCGTCCACGCAAACCCCAGATCGCCGCACATTGTTCATTATTTGGAGAAGTATATGGCCATGGCCATAACGTATCGTCCGGCAGCAATTTTGTGCGGGTCGGCGCTTATAGGCTTGGAGCGTGGGGCTATCTGCAAGCTTACTCCTATGGGTTTTTTGTATTTTTGGTCACCTTTGACCTGACCCGAGGTCACCATCTTCTGTGAAGAATAGATTTTTGACCGAGCGGTAACGAATGTTGAGAGCTTGGTGTTGATCGGTCTCATAGGCACGGAGCATGGGCTACCAACAGGTTGTGTCGGCCGCTTGATCTCTCCCCGCTGAGATGAAGCGGTGACGGGTGACGCGGACAAGGACCGGCTCACAAGGATAAGTCATAGCCAAAGCATGGTCTTCGTGCGTCACGTCCAGTGAGGGCATGCACATTATTTTTTTACTACATGTATCCTTAGAGCGTACTTGCAGGCGTAAACGCCCCAGACAAGTGGGTTATCCCTTTTTGCGATGCGCCTCGGCTTAGATCATAATTTTTGTGGACTGTACGCGTGCGTATATAGGCTATACTCCACTTTTCAAATTTTTGACTTTGTGACCTCCTGACCTTGCGACAGTTTTTACGTGACCCACTTTGACAAGTGGCGTATAATATATATATATATATATATATATATATATATATATATATATATATACAACTCGAGGTTAATGAACTATGCATGCAACACTGCATAGCGATGGACAAATTTAAACAGCTGGGTTCCTACTACATGTGCCTGTCCTGAGACTTGCAAAAGTACGTGTAGGTAGTGCTAGCAGCAATGTCTTCGTTGATCTCTAGATTTAAAAGAGGTACTGAGATGCGTTAAGCAACCTTTGGTCAGATGGTTGATTTTGAGCAAGACATTTAACATAACGTTTATAAATTCAAAGCTAAGACTACGGTCAGGAGCGTCCCTTTATGTATTTTCGGGGGACCTAAACCCCCCATGTTGACCTGAAATGCTCCTCTGAGCCCACCCCTCCAATACATGTGGTAAAGAATGAACACTGGACCTAGGAAGTGCAGAATCTTTTTAAATGCTGGTACACTAGGGGTGCCGAAGGACATCACCATTAGTTTTACGTTTATTTTGTCCTGTGAGTGCCTTAGAAGTTTCGGTTACTTTAACTCCTTGACACATAAGGCCATCCCGCAATTTTTGGTAGGGTTTTTACAAGGTAACGTCTGGATTGGGACAATAATAAAATGGACTGAACTATGCAACAATGTTCAGGTTACATAATGCGGCACCTTTGGCTGTTTAGGTATTATGGTTTTACTATTTAAAACAATTACCTTCCAGGGCTGTCACAGTTTACGAACATTGCGCGGGCATCGAGAGTGTTCCAGTAATTCATGCTGTCACGTCTTGTCACCAAATACGCTGTGCTGTGCTAAGGGCTGTCCGAAACATAGGTCGCTAAACTGAAATGTTTCGATGACATGTACTGAGCAAAAGCAAGTACAAAAAAACTTTTCAGCGGATGTCAGTGTTCACCACGACTAGACATATCTAACACACATAACTAAATGACGTTCCTCAAATAAGCATTTCAAGCTGCTCAAATACCAAGCGTAAAAGCGTCAAGACGACGTTTGCATGTTTAACCTCCAGAGACCGTTGCGGCTGTTAAGCATTTTTACATCGTGAGATCCACGCGGTCGTTTGCTGTTGCCAAAATGTCTGCTTTGAGGTTGGCATGCATTGCATTGCTATCAGGCCAGCATGTGTCAGAAAGGGCTGTGTAGTTGGACACACTGCGTAATCGTGTGTTTCCAATGTGTTTATTAAACCGGTCACGAACGCTGCCGTCTCGGTTTGCCTTAACGCAATTTCTCTGGGCAGAGGTTACGAGAGACCCTATATACATTTCGTATGCACTTTTCTTTCAGCTCATTCCCATATGTGGGACGAACCCTAATCCCAGCTAGATTCGCTGGAGTTTCGAGGTCTGACCGAACTCGGGTGGACTTCAGATCAGCACATCCAGTCGACCCACCCTAAGCTCGTGCACACCGCTGGTTGTTGCGGTAACATTCGCCTGTTTGCACAGCTTGCCTCCTGGCAACGGGAGCTTCGCATGCAGACAAAGTCTTTTTCACCTCTCTATGCGATTATCGCAAAATTGACACGTTATTGAACAGAGGCGTGCGCGGGACGCTTCACCTGAAGGAGTGGGAGGGGGACATAACTCCAAATTGAAAACCTAGCAAAGTGCGCTGCAGGCGTGTGCAAATTGTTTCACATTGTTAAACAGCATAGCGTGCTCTCGGCCATCATATTTTTCCTTTTCTATGTTGAATCTTAGCTGTCAACAGTGAGTCGTGTGTTTTTTATGTATGCCATGACTGAAGCATGGGATGGCGTGCCTCTAGAGGCTACCGTGTGCGTGCTTCCCCGTTTTTGTTTTTGTTTTGTAATTCAAGGACGTGCTGCAAAAGCGTCAGACTTCATTCGATGTTCCGGGCATTTTCTCTCACGGAAAAGAGGGGAGATTTTAGCTCGATTGCGCTCATACGACTGAGGATCAGACGATGCGCACGCCGCTTATGATGATGATAATGATTGGGGCGTTAGGGCGTACCAAATACTAAGGTCACTGCGCCCAGGCACTGCCTTCGTATCTGTGGATAATGATAGTGATAATGATAGTGCTTTCTTAGTGCAGGGTCGTGGCGGTCATAGGTTTTAAGTAAAAATCTGCGGTATATCCTCCACCTGACCGCATCGCAAAAAGAATGCCGGTAAATGGAAACCACACATTTTGTGCAGTACATTCATTAGTTGAAGAACTATTGGCGTGATGTCAACTGATCTTTGCGCAGAAAAAGGCCGTGAACACATCCCCGAAAAGTCAAATTTTCTCAAGTTAACCATCGCTTGCCTGAGAACGTCACTTAACCAATGCTTCCTCCCAAGCTTAAAGCCGACCATTTTCAGCAAACTCCCAGCTCATGCAACAACAAAACCGAAACATCATTGGCGTAGGTCCTTTTTATTTACCCTAACTTCAAAGTCATATCAAAGCATAGGCGTAGGGAACGTTTCGAAAAGCTGGGCCCATGCTTTAAGCATACTTGACGAAATTTTATTGGGAGCCCGGTGACCGGGCGGGGAGGGGGGAGGGCAGAGCTGCAGTGTTTTGTCCGCTCTTAATTCACATAACACATTTCAGCAGTGGTGAAAAAGTGCATTTTCTGTCACCGACGAAATTTGGAACCGTGTGAATTGTCACCTGGAGACAAATCTTTCAGAAACCGTTGCATTATATCTCTAAATGCGATAAACCACGAACCACAAAGACAAGCTAAATGCAACGCGGCAAAACCACCGATTTGTTTCGTATCGGTAGTTTATTTGCAATGTAGTTTCATTTGTTGGCCATCAAACACTTACTGATGGTTGGGACTAAACTCATATAATTATAAATAAAGCCATGCTTGACATAACCACCCTAAGGGCATGTAGTTTCCTATTCAGTCGCGGGCGAGGGGCGGGGCGAGATAGGATTGTGCCTCCTTACGAGGGATGCAGTATAATACTTTTAGTAATCATTTTATTCATGATCTTTTATTTATCATAATTTTGGGCGCTAAGCCGCGCTAAACTAATTTTGAGAAACTACAGGAGGTGCAACGGGTAATGTGAGAGGCCAACACCAGCGATGCTCGGCATCTTACCTTAAAGCCGCTGTTCCACTCAGTAGCAGGAACTCCTGGATGAATCCTTGATATGTGTCGCTCCAACTGCCTCCATTTACCTCTGGAGCTACAGCTCAAGTATCCATAAAACACAATCTTCCTAGATCGGCAGGGCTTTCCAGCACTATTTCCTTAAAAAAACTGGCGATTAGCTACGTTCTTCCAGCCAGTCAGCTTCTCACGACACGAACACAACCAACAACAGCCCACAGCCTTGCACTGAATCTAACTCATTTTCGCGTGGCGAACAGCCAAGTCCATCTGTCTCAAATGGCACGACGCTTTAAAACGCTGCGTAGCAAACTGATCACGTTCGTCGGAAGATGCTGTGGCCAGCCACGATTCTTACAACTTGTAATAAGCCTAGTTATTTGGTATTTTATGCCGTTTAGTATATGAAGTGAATCTTGGCTGTAAAATATGTGAAAAGCACTGCTCTGAATAACGTTGAAAAAACACTGTGTCACCACTGATCTGTGACGTTAGCACTGACATGGTATAGCTGTAGTATGTTTCTGTCACCTGCTAAGGCTATTCTGATTAGAGCTACTATGTTTGGCAGTATCTTAAAGCTCAACTTGCTCATACAGCGAAACGTCGACGTTTCGACATGTGCTCACGCTGCAAGCGTTAGCGAGTACAGACGAATACCAAGCTTTGAGTTTCGTCGATGTGGAATAGTCTGTTGTAATACGGTCTTGTTTGTTGAAATTTGTTTTCGTTTTCGGAAATTTGTCTTCAGCTGGTCCGCAAAGGTATCAATTTTGTCACCCATCTTATTCGCTAAATTGAAACCACACCCCTTCTCACCCCCGCATTTCGGATAAGAAAGTAAGGATTGTCCTGAGTGGTATGCTAGATGTATACACGCGGCTATTTATACTGGTGCACAATCTTAGCAATTCGACCAACACCACCCAGCTTCCTAAAATTGTTCGTCCGATTCTGCATTGTTCCCAAAGAGCAAGCTTTTGTTGCAGTATTTTAGACAGAAACCGGTTGGGAATCTTCAAATACTATTTGCCAAAAATTGCGCGACAAACTCCATAAAGCCGAGTTTTCTTCTTTGAAAAGCAAGACGTAGAATGAAGGCCGTTTCTGTGGGAATCGCCTTGCCTGAGCCATACTGCCGTTCGCCGTCAGCGGACCGCAATGGCCCCGCATGCCTGACTGCGAACTTACCGCATGACTGTTTCGCTGCATGTGTATGAATCAGCAGCACTACCTATTGGTATACAAAGCAGATGGGACGCCTGCTACAATGCGTATTTCCGGAATATCTTCCCTTCTACCGCACCTCGGGCCATAAGTCTTCCCTTCCACCGCACCTCGGGCCATAAGTCTTCCCTTCCACCGCACCTCGGGCCATAAGTCTTCCCTTCCACCGCACCTCGGGCCATAAGTCTTCCCTTCCACCGCACCTCGGGCCATAAGTCTTCCCTTCCACCGCACCTCGGGCCATAAGTATTCCCTTCCACCGCACCTCGGGCCATAAGTCTTCCCTTACACCGCACCTCGGGCCATAAGTCTTCCCTTACACGGGGACAATGGTCCTGTTGCCCCCTGCGCCCACGCCCATATGCCAGAACACTGGTCGCGGCGTTTATTTATACGGCCAGAAACGTACGACCAGACTACCTTCTAAATGTATGATTTTATGTTCTAATGTGTTCAGATGTACTTCACTCAGATGCGTCATCATTTTCGTTCGCCCGTAGGCCACGCTCAGTGTTAGCCACGGGGCCCATGCAGCGCGGCCTGCGGAGACTGCAACGTCTGAAGTCGAGTTTTTTGGTTTATAAGATTTGCGATTTATCGGTTCTGACCAAATGTTAAACATTTTCAGGCAAACATAGCTTCGTCATCTTCATACAAGCTGTCAGCCCACTTCAATTTCCGTTCTGTATTCGCTAGTCCGTCAATATCTCCTAACACGCGCTCGGGAGAGGGTCAAATTGACCCCCGAAGGTTTTTCCAGAATGGTTTCCCAACGGCGTGGACGCAGGCGCGTCACATTTTGCATAGTTGTAGACAATTGAATAGCGGATCGTTTGAAAACAAAAACATAGATGTACCCTGTAAGGTCGCTGACCTATGGCATGTTAAAATCAGGCCATGGTTTCAGCGAAGGCAATTTCTAGGGAATTGTTTAATCTGATCCAACAACGGTGTGTTAGACGAAGCCATGCATCTCTGAGCTACTTTTTTAGGCGACACAACTGCATGAATAAATTACATTGAACTAGGGTCAAGTGTGAAGGTCAGACCAAGGTTAAAACCAACCTTTTTATTACTCTAGGGATTGCTCTATGAGGTAACTCCTGGTGCTCCTTTTGAAGTTATCGATAACAAGAACCGCATTATACACCTTCCATGGATTTTCTGAAGGTCGGAATAGGCCATTGACCTAAAATGACCCAGTATAACATTTCGTTTTTAGGAACATACTGCCCAGCGTAATCTTCGTCGCTTATTCAAATGCAACACTTAAAACAGCCTTCTATGATTTTCGCCACCATGACCTTCAAAAGGTCAAATAATGTCACTGACCATAAATGAGCATGTGATCTTTTGTTAAGACAATGTGTCTAGATTATATGGGCTTTTAGAGACTAATCTGGAAATTGACATTGTTTGACCTTATTTGACCTGAAGGTCATGATCTAGAAACCTCAAACTTTGACTTATGTGAGTTCAGGTACAGGTTAATACAATTTGCGACTTTGATGTCTCTAGTTCTATTGGTTCCTGAGATCTCAGGGAGTCAAAATGACCCCCCATCCCCTCACCCCACCCGAGGGAAGGGTTCCAACCGGTCACCCGGGCGCATGTTAAGAACCCTGATAGAAATCGTGAGACAAAGCTCATGAGGTTTTTTCGGTTAAGAAAGAGCACACTAGGGCATTGCAACGTGACCGAAACTGGCGATTTGCTTATGCAGCTGTTTGACCCATGATTTTTTTCACTTTGTTTGCGATAAAATTCCGAAATGTTTGTAAAGACGCACAATTTGATAAAACTGCGGTAACTGGCTAGAAGCAAAATCATGCTTTTATACACAGGATTTTGCCAAATATTTTCCTATGAAAAAGTCAAAGCTTTTTGAAAACATTCTGCGACATCTCTGAAACGGACACGACAAAGCAACTGTTATACCTTTGTGGTGTCCCTGTTCATAGGTATGAAGTACTTACAGAGGTTGTTCACAGTACTTACAGAGCATACAAGGCTTAGATACCTCAACATGATTGAAGATAAATGATCCTTGACTGAAGTAATTCTCTAAACCCGCTTTGTTCCACACAGCACTGCAGGGGCGGATCCAGAAGGGGGGCACGGGGTCGTGCCCCCCCCCCCCCCGTTGGGCCCCGAAGGGGCCCATTGGCTCTGGGGTGGGGGGGGGGGGGCATAGCGCGCCGAACGGGTGCAGTTTTTTATCACAAAACGCAACAAAATTGGATATCTCTGGAGTTTCAGGCAACCAAGAACAATTGGAAACGAAGTGAAGGGCCTCTGAGAAGCAAAAAAAAATCAGTAATTGAAAAAGCTGCGAACTGGAAATTTTAAGCCTCATCACACCGTCTAGGCGCACCATGCTGTTTCCGTGGGGCCTATATGCCCACTTGCAGGAGCATTTCGATCGTTTAAGGAGCATTCCACGTTGCCCTTCCTTTCTTTGCATTTGCTCGGAGGGCCCTGCGCTGTTGTTGGGGTCCACCTTGCTAGCGTGCCGGGGCACTTTTGTCAACACACGGGCTTTTCTACGGACTTTTTCCCTTCGCCCGAAAGCTCTGGGCTATAGCCAGGGTCCCATATCTTAGCGTCTTAGCGAGGTATTCTCGGCTGCTCGGGGGCACTTAACGGGGTCTCGGTTAACCTACACGACCCACTTGCAATATGCTCAGGGGCCCTCTACATTGGTCTAGGGCACTTTCAATTCTCTATCACTTGCTTAGGGCTCTATGTTCTTCTCGGGGCCAATCTGATGGCCTGCTTAGGCACACTCAATCGTTCGGGGACCCTCCACACTTGGGTCTCGGGTACTCCTTTTCCGAATGGGGGTCCTACGCTCTCGTGGGGGGGGGGGGCTCTATCTGACAAGCTGTTTGGGCACATTCGATCGTTCGGGGACCATCTACATTGGGCCTTGGGCACACGCTGTTTTGAATGGGGCCCCACGCACATGTCGAGGGCCCACCTTTGTTTTGCCCTCTCGGCCACACTGGATTGCTAGGGGGGAGCACAGCACTGCACATTGTTTTCCCTAGTGTTTTGAATTTAGGGCCCTCTGCTCCTATCGGGGTGATTTGATAACCTGTTCGGGTACACTCATCTTTCGGGAGCCCTCCGCACCAGGTTTTGGGTAATTCTTATTTGAATGGAGGGCCTTACGCTCCTCTCGGGGCCTCTTGTGATAACATGCTCGGGCCCATTCGATCGTGGGGACCTCTACATCTGGTTTTGGGTACTTACTTTTTGCGTGGAGGACCCTTCGCTCTTTTCGGGGCCCTATCCGTTAACTTGCTCTGGCGCACCGATCATTCGGGGCCTTCTGCATCGTGTCGTGGGTATTTCGTATTTGAACGGAAGGCTCTACGCTCTTGTCGGGGCCCAGCTGTTAACCGGCCCGGGCACATATGCGGGGCCCTACACAGTGTGTCTGGGTACTTCCTACCTGAATGGGGGGGAGGGGGGGGGGGGAGGCACAACTAAATAATCGGGGACCCCATCTGATTGCCGCTTCGGCCACACTGGATTGTTCGGGGGCCCTATATATTGGGCCTCGGTGTTTGAATTTAGGGCCCTACATTCCTGCCTGGGCCACCAGAGAATCTGCTCGCTCTACGCTCGTGTCGGGTCGTTTCTGATAAGCTGCTCGGGCACATTCCATCATTCTGGTCCAATTTACATAGGGTGTTCGGTGCTTGCCATTCGAATGGAGAGCCCTACACTCTTGTTGGGAACCCTATTTTTAACCTGCTCGGGCACACTTGATCTTGACGGGGCCCTATATGTTAAACGGCTCTGAGGCACTGGATCATTCGGGGGTCCTCTGCATTGGGTCTTGAATAATTCCTATTTGAATGGAGGGCCCTACACTCTTTTGAGAACCTTATTTGTTAACTTGTTCGGGCACGCTCCATCATTCGGGGCCCTCTGCATTGGGTTTTGAATACTTCCTACTGAGTGGAGGGCCCTAAGCTCTTCACGGAGCGCCTATATGTTAGACTGCTTAGGTGCACTCGATCGCTCAGAGCCCTACACATCGCGTCGCGAGTATCTTATTTGAATAGGCATTTGTTTCTTATTTGAACTAACAGATGGAGCCCTCTATGTTCTTGGCGGGCCCCATCTGCTAAGATGCCCGGGCCGATGGCGAATGCAGAGGGGAGGGGGGGGGGCTGAGGCACGGGACCATGCCCCATGGACCATGCCGATGGGAGTTAGGGACTTGGAGGGGGCCCATAACCGTCCGGACGGTCGCAGTTTCTTACATAAAAAACGCAACAAAATTGGATGCCTTTGGGCCTACAGATGATCAAGAACAATTGTCAGCAAAAGTAGAGCTCATAAGCAGACGAAGCATATTCTTCGCTAGTTGAGGAAGTGTTGCCGGGTGGAAATTTTGGGCTCATTACGCTGTCTAGAGGCATTACGCTGTTGGCTGCCTTGCCCTATGTGTCCACTTGCCTGTCCAATTTGATCGCTAAGGAGCTTTCCACGTTTCCCCTGATCTCTGTATTTCTCGTAGGGCCGAACGTGCTGTTCGGACGCTATCTGCCTCCATGTCTGAGCACTGTTGATCGATCAGGTTTTCCTCCGCGGATTCTTCCCATTCGCGGGAAAGGCTCTGTACGCTTTTCCCGGGGTCACACATGCCAAGGTACACTCAGGTACTCAGGGGCCCTTCATATAAGCCTCGGGTTCTTTCCACCTGCTTAGAGGGCCTTGTCCTGTTGCTAGGGCTCTTATCAGGTAAGCCGGGGAGACACCCGATGCTCAGGGGCCCTCTACTTTGATCGAGGGCTCTTTCCCTTTGGTCTCACTTGCGGAGGGCTCCTCACTCCTATCGAGGCTCGTGTTGTTAAACCGCCCGTGCACTCTTGATCGCACAGGATTATTAATTCATGGTCTTGGATAATTCCCCTTTGCTAGGAGGGTCCTGTGCTCTGGCCGGTGCCTTGTACATCAGCCTGCCGGGGCACTGCCGGTCATTTAGGGACCCACCATGTTGGTCCTAGGTTCTTTTTGCTTGCCCCGAGGACCCTATACTTGTTGGCGGGAGCCACTTTGCTAGCCTCATGCAGCAACCGTGATCGCTCAGGTTCCGTCCCTATTGTCTTGGTGCCTTCGCCTTAAAGCAGCAGTCGAATATGCGCCGATAATTTTTACGCGCAATGCCGAACGTAATTTTACCAGCCGCCGACGCCGTCGTATGTCATTTCCATAGGCTATTGATTGTATGACACTCACTTTACTAGTGTGTCACGCTCTTAACATATTTTGAATGCTAGGATATGTTGTCTCCTTTATGTCAAAGGAAAATTATGCATTAGTCATCAAACCACGTTTTGTTGTTCCAAAACGGTAAGCCTCAAAATCCCAGTATGTAACATGATCTATAGAAGGCGAGTGCCCTATGCGTATGCATGCGTAGCACGCCTAGCTTTGTAAGGCTGCGCACAGTAAGATGTGTTTCCTATTTATCAAATAAATGAATAAGTAATCAGTGTATATATATATATATATATATATATATATATATATATATATATATATATATATATATGTTACATGCAACTTGTCTTAAAATGTAATGATCGAAATGCAAGGGTTTTTTGGAGAGGGTTCCAAACTCCAGGGGACCCCACAATTTTGCGTGCCCCCCTTGACGAAATCCTGGATCCGCCTATGCAGCAGCGATTTAGGCAACAATGACGCAGCCAGCATCCAACGCCCTGACTGATTCACATGACTGATTTTCAATCTTAGTATTTTCTAAGAATCTGGATGAACTAAGGGTTTGGGCAGATGCATTTCTATGAAGGGTCTCGTTTAATAAAACAAATTTGTTCTGAGTTGGAAAGGCACGGTTTACCTATTGTATGTAATTGAGCTCCATTAATCCTTGACAGATTGCTTAATATGATTAAAACTTCATAAAAAGATTCTGAAAACTTTTTCTCAAAAACTTTAGTGAACTAGTCTATCATCAAAATGATCATTGACCACGTACTTTTGAAGTACACTGGCTAACAAAAAG
>NW_023596733.1:159756-243962 GCF_011947565.3 Pollicipes pollicipes | reverse complement strand
ACGGGTTTATATCTCCATCTTCTTGCTTTTTCTTCAGGGAACAATGCCATCGCTGCTGCCTTATCTTCAAGCAAGAAATTTAAGAAAGTAATTCAGCTCGACCAGCAGGGCCAAGAGGATCTCTACGGTGACGTCATCACGGGTCTGATCCACAGGGAGAGCCAAGTGGACACATGTTGCGGCGAGGCGCCTGACCTTTATCCCAATGTATGGCCGAATATATGAGCACGAACACATGTCGCGTCTGCCCGAGACAACCAAACACGTCTCCGCCGCTGTTTACGTACACCGTGTCCCGCGGACGAAGTGGGCTGAGGCGTTCCGCGGAACGTCCATCGTGACCGCGTAATGTCCGCTTCCTACCCTTACCACAGCAGCAACAGTGATGTAACTGTAAAACGTACTGGCCCCTCCCGCCGCTGGATATGTTGGCTGGAGCTGTGGAGCTGTTTGGTGAGGTGCCGAAGGGGGTGGGGTGGCGGAGGGGGCTGAACATCACTCGTAAGGGCTCTCGACGGGCTCCAAGAACCCACTGGCCGGAGGAATTAAGAGAGATAGGGAGCGGGTTTGAGAGCTGCGGATTTATCTGGCCGAAGGTGAGTTTTAATGTGGTGGCATTGCGATGTGTTACAGAGCTTGTGTTGCGATTGGAATTCGGTCCAGTCCTGACTACGCCGATCGCTGCGGTTTCATACATTAAGAGTGGGCGTGGCGTCGGAATGGCGCCACCTTGGCGGTGGTTTTTTCATCATGCTCACATTCATAGCATTACATACATTCGCACTACAGCAACGGGACCCAAAAAAAAGACTTCTTTGGTCATTCAATTATTTTTTTTTCCAAGGAGCATCTGAAATTGTTGGAGGTGGGCAAAAGGCGCAGACTAGAGGAGAGAATTGCGCGGCCCTACAACCGTTTTACCTAAAATGTTAGACGGTCACAGCGCCACACAACATTTACGGTGCATCGCTAAGCTCTGTTTTGCTGCAAATACATGAAATGAAATAGTAAAACACCCGAGTCATCATTTTCTCGCGCCGTCGCTGGCACCACCATGGCGTCTGACACGACGATTTCCCACCTGTCGCAGCCCAAGCCCGCTAACATTAGACCCAGCAGACTCCCGCGCGTCCCAAGCCGCAGAGCCGCCGGCTGAGACCGCCGGGAGACCGCGCAAACCGAGGAAACCACCGGCCTCGGCGGCGGTAGCTGACACAGCGCGGCGCCAGGGCCGGCCGTCCCGGGTGCCAATACGCGCCGCTATCGGCGAATCGGCCGCAGCCTCGTTGGCACGCGGCCGTGTTGGCAGGGCACCTGCGATTCAGCGCGCCCGGTTATAGGCGGCCGCAGTGGCCGCCACCTGAGAGACAAGCCGAGCTGGCCGCCACCTGAGAGACGAGCCGAGGTAGCCGCCAGGTGATAGACGGGCCGAGCTGGCCGCCACCTGAGAGACAAGCCGAGCTGGCCGCCAGGTGAGAGACGAGCCGAGCTGGCCGCCAGGTGAGAGCGAGCCGAGCTGGCCGCCACCTGAGAGACGAGCTGAGCTGGCCGCCAGGTGAGAGACAACCCGAGCTGGCCGCCAGGTGAGAGACGAGCCGAGCTGGCCGCCACCTGAGAGACGAGCCGAGGTGGCCGCCAGGTGATAGACGGGCCGAGCTGGCCGCCACCTGAGAGACAAGCCGAGCTGGCCGCCACCTGACAGACGAGCCGAGCTGGCCGCCAGGTGAGAGACGAGCCGAGCTGGCCGCCAGGTGAGAGCGAGCCGAGCTGGCCGCCACCTGAGAGACGAGCCGAGCTGGCCGCCAGGTGAGAGACAACCCGAGCTGGCCGCCAGGTGAGAGACGAGCCGAGCTGGCCGTCAGGTGAGAGACAAGCCGAGCTGGCCACCACCTGAGAGACAAGCCGAGCTGGCCGCCACCTGACAGACGAGCCGAGCTGGCCGCCAGGTGAGAGACGAGCCGAGCTGGCCGCCAGGTGAGAGCGAGCCGAGCTGGCCGCCAGGTGGGAGACGAGCCGAGCTGGCCACCACCTGAGAGACGAGCCGAGCTGGCCGCCAGGTGAGAGACGAGCCGAGCTGGCCGCCAGGTGAGAGACAAGCCGAGCTGGCCGCCAGGTGAAAGACGCCGTTGCAATTGCAGGCGGCAGAGAAGCAAGGACAGGCCGAGCACGCGTGCTACAGCTCCCATTTACACAGATCTGCCAGGCGCCACGGAGATATCTTCTCAGCCCAGCGTCATCCCTCAATGTATCACCGGCAAACATGTTGGCTCTAGTGAGAAAAATATCGAATCCGGTGGTTTCCAAATAGGTTAATTGTCTTGTTGATTATGACGAGCAGTTGTGCACTAGTTTGGAATCTAGATTTGTCTTAAGGTGGAGGGGCTCCGTAAATAAATCTGCTTCTGCAACCAATTCAACTGGATTTCGACGGAATTCAGCGGAGACGGGGACTGGCAAGAGACAGATGTCTTCGAAATGGCAGGCGACAAAAGACGGATGTCGTCGTCTCCGAAGACAGGGAGTGACAAGAGACATGTCTCCGAGATGGCCGACTTGGGGAGGCGCCGGCGGGGAGCGGAGGGGAGGCGAGGTGCGTCCGCGTGGCTACGCATGCCCCCGCCGTCCGGACACACCCGGACATTGTCCCGCTACACTTCCGGACATCACTATCTGCCAGGCACATCCCCACAGCCACTGTGCAGTTCAGACAAGTGCTCACTGTTTCCGCCCACTTTAGGCCAAACTTCGATTTGTGGACTTCACTGGCATACTGAAGAACCCTTATCACCCATGTGCGCCCTTGAAATTCGGCAAAAACTGCGAAGAAATGTATAGTAATCTGGCTGCCATAAAACGGCTTTGTTCCGGCGTACCAATGCAATTATTATCCGCTCTGATTTTTCTATCCGGATCGGTTTCTGGAAAAACCACAGAACGATCGCGTTGGTTCGGCCGAGTTCCGCTCGTCAGGGGTCATGAAATGCAGTAGACCGTTTCCAGAGAGACGTTCGGCGGTACTGCAGCCATGGGAGGGACGTTGACGCACACGTGACACCGGTGCCGCACTGCTGTGGGTCAGCATGTAGCACTGGCGGCTTTCGGTCGCAAGCCGCTGGAAGAACGGCCCGGTAAAACGGATGTCACCGGCGTATTATTCATCCATTTGGGACTTCTAGCAGCAGAAATATTATTGGAGCGTCCGGTGTTTGTTTGGAGAAACAACTGACGGGTCGGCCTTCAAGTATCGGTCGGTGCGGACGCCGTGTTAACTGTGTAAACACGGGGTGTGCCAGCCTTACAGCTTTAAAGGAAACAGCAACACCACCCAGTTAGCGGAAAATGAACGGCTTCCCGTTAAGCGGCGTCCGGCGCCGAACGATTGGGACAGCGGTACGACCCTTTTGTTGCAGCGAGTTAGGATGGGACGGATTGAACAGCTCTCGGAAGGCGGACGAGCACTTTGAAGCGTCTATCTGCGGATTGGATTTCCATAATTGACATTGATAAACGAGCGAGTATGTGCCGCGCTTAGCGGTGAGGCTTCTTTGAAGTGCGCTACCGTAGATAAATGTTTATGGCAAACTATAAACACTATCTGTTGGTGGGCTCACCCAGCCCCCCCCCCCCTTCACGCGGGAGAGGGGGTGGGGGGATAGTGCGCCAAACGGCTCGTTGTCATTCTGAAAGCCGTAGGGAATTGGGACTGTTCGGTTGTAAGCACGGTCAGATTAGAGGCTTGTAGGGTTTTCAGGCTTACGGTAATGCCATCACTCAGCTGTCAGTGCGTTGGACTTCAAGAGTTGGTCCAATCTAGTACTCTGCCTGTAATTGACGAACGCTTGTAATTCGATGCCTCAACGTTTATCATCCATTACATGCCGCAATCTAAAGAGCCGGAACAGAAAGGTTCGAGGGAGTTCAGACCATTTTTCTCTGCGTTCATGTCGGAGGACAATATGAGACTTTGGTAAAGGTGAGTAGGTTGAAACCAGCTTCGTTCAATTCCGTTTAGCGACTCTTATAATTTAAAAAAAAATAATATCCATCAGATCAATTTACCAAGGGTGAGGAATCAAAAAGGTTAACCTAAAAATTGTCATTCAACGCAAACAGACTCGCTGAAAAGAATGGTTTCATATCTACTACATCAGCTCGGTCTAAAGAACTGGGCATACCACAGAACTTTCCTAATTTTATTTTCCCAAGAAAGAAAAGAAATATTGCTCCAAAACCAGCAAATAAACCAAGCCCCGAACGATTTAACCGTTCCAGATTTGCGTCTTACTTTCGGCCGTAACGCTTTAAAAACAAAACATTTTCAAAGTGGGAGTACAACCAAGAGGTATTGCCCTCCATTGAGCTTGTGCTGGGCCTATAGCTTTGTGGAATTATTCCAATGCAATGGCGGAAAGCACTTATGAATCATATGAATATGTATCTCAACATTCTACACATAAAGATCACACTTTTGCGCTCAATCCCGTTGTATGTTACAGGGCTACCGCTTACATTTTTGTGAGCTATTTTTGCCATTGTTGCGCTCCGTGTGAGGATCAGGGCAGGAATTTGACCTATACAGGCAAATCTCACCTCTCACCTAAAGCGCGCGGGATGCGCCCAAAAGCGCGGCGCCGCATCCACCAACCAGCGGCCGTCACCGACGTCATGTGACGCCCTCGGCCAGTCACGTGACCCACTCGGCCAGTCGGGTCACGGCGGCGCGTCTCTTGGAGGGGGCTGATCGGAGCCAGCGATAGGCGTTCAGCGAGCGACCGCCGCCGCCCCGGAGGCGCCTCTGAACTTCCCACGGTTCGGTGCGAGCGGCACGGCACGTGCGGCTCCAGGGGGCGCACGTCACGTGGCCGGGAGAGAAGGGAACGCGCCACGTGACGGCGAGAGAAGGGAGCACGACATGTGACGGGGAGAGAAGGAAACGGCGGTTCAGATTCAGATTCGAATTAAGAATCACCCGAATGTTCTGTGAAGCTGACTTGATTTGAATCCCCGGGTTCTGCCGCGATCCAGGATCACATTCGATTCAAGCCGCGTTGGTTGAATCACTCGCGTTCTCTGGTGACGATCGGCGGGCCGCCTGGCTCGTGACGTCACCGCCCTGGATGTCGTCACGAACGACCGGCCGTCACCGGCGACTCTGTTTGTGTTGGAGCTGTAGGCGACGAAGCCGGCAGTCGTCCCGTGTCCTTGGCCCGAGCTGCGGCTCCGCCGAGCCCAGCCAAAGTGGCGCCGAGCGCCGCGCCGGGCCACGCCACCTGAACACTTCGAGGTTTAGGCTGACGAAAATTGCGTCTAAAAAGTTTCGCACGAGTAGCGAATGAATGGCGGTTTGAAAAACGGTCCGAAACGTCAGAAACTAGGTCGCAGATCAGTTATCTGTTTCTGGCTGATTGTGTCTCCGTCATGCGCAGCCTGCGATCGGCGCCCAAGCGTTAGCAAGGTCACCGTTTGCGGCGGCCGCCAACAGATGGCAGTAGAAACGAGGGAGAGCTGCACTAGATCCAAGGAGGCTCTGACAGCGCCAGTGTCGGAGCAGATGCCCCAAACGCTCTCGTTTGTGGCATCGTTTATGGCAACAGGCTTTGAACGCAGCCACCACTCTGGAGCACGTCAGGGACGACTTTTATGAGAACATTAAAAATGTTATTGATTCTATGCAAGATTTATTCATTCGGAAGGCTTAAAATGTCTTGAGCACCAGCCGCAAGGACACCAGAATAGATGAAGCAGATGAATACAGGCGTGAAGGCTGCTTTGTTTTCTCCGGCCCCCTTCTCACCATTTTTGGATACCTATGGCAAAGGAAAACTGATTTCCATGCACCATATTCTGATGGTACGCGGAGAGCAACGAATGAAAATGTCTTTGAGCCCCCCAGTCCTCGCTTCTCCCCAATCCCGAATAACTGCCCGCTCTCCTGAGCAGATGAATGACGATTTGCATGCCTTCACCATCCACGCTATTGTTAGCTCAAATTCCACCTCGTCAAAACTCATTCCAAAACGCTGCATGCGACTGGTGATCACACCTGATCACACCAGCGACGTCACACCTGACAGTGACGTCACTGCTAGGACACGCGAACGAGCGCTGGTGAAGCCGTCCGAGAGGTGTAGAAAGTGGCGGGCGACGCAGCGGCGCGCGCGGCGCCAGTAATGGCATGCGCTACAAGCTGTAGGGTAACGGTGTTCGGTTCTGGGAACGTTCGGCACGGGACGGCCCCAGGCGGCGGTCGCGGCGGGCGGCGCAGGCGGGCCCGCGCGGCGCGGAGGCGGGGCAGCGCCGCGCGGCCGGACTCGGCCCCTGCGCGCCGGCACCCGGCCGCCTTCAACGGCGCCGCAGGAGGGCCTATATGCGCAGCAGCGGGGCGGGGGCGTCTCGGGGAAGGCGCCACGCGCCGGGGGCCGGTTTATACGCTGAGCGTCGGCAATGAGGGAGACGATGCGGTGTCAACAGCGACAGCGATGCGAGCTTCATCTGCTAATCGGGAGCTGATGGCAACTGCTTACAGCTTGTATCGATCGCACTGAAGGCAAAGCAGCGACAAATGATATGCGCGCTTCATGCTAAACCAGTAGAAGAGATAGGCTTCCCATGAAAACTATTTAAGTTCAGGATTTAGGTGACCGGTGTTTGGCCATGAAAGCAGTTTGCATTTGCTTTTTGCTATAAGCGGAGAGCAGTAAGGGCAGACAGCAGCGATTTTTTTGTTGCAATGTAATCAGAGTAAAAATGCAAACAGTTACCATACACGATGATTTTCCAGACGCGTAAACCTTAAAATGAACAGAGAATGGCGATAAACGCTTTCACCGTCGAACACATCACCCAAAGTCACGACGCCAACGATTTCACACCGCTACCAGCCATGCGAGAGGTCATGAGAGGTCACGAACCAGCTAAGACCACTCCCGAGCCTCCCACATCACCTCCAAGCCTCCCCACATCACTTCCAGCCATCTCATCATCATATTCGAGCTTCTCACACCACATCCGAGCCTCTCACGTCACCTCCAAGCCTCTCCACATTACCTCCAACCGTCTCACATCCCATCCGAGCCTCCCACATCACCTCCAAGCCTCCCCACATCACTTCCAGCCATCTCATCATCATATTCGAGCTTCTCACATCACATCCGAGCCTCTCACGTCACCTCCAAGCCTCTCCACATTACCTCCAGCCGTCTCAAATCACATCCGAGCCTTTCACATCACCTCCGAGCCTCCCACATCACCAACGAGCCTCTCACACCGCCTCTGAGCCTCCTCACATCGCCGCCACGGTGTTTACCGCGCGTCTGAGGCCGGGCGGCGGCCGCGTTTGAACCAGCTGGCAATGCGGACGCGCGTGGCGCGCCCGGGCCGCTCGTGCCCGCTTCCGCCTCGTGTTTGCGGAGCGAGGCGGCCTTCGCGAGATGGCGAGATGGCCACGGCGGACTGGATTCCGGACCGGACCCCGCTGCTGGCCGCCGCTGTCGGACGCCGCTCACGGATCTGCGGCCACCGCCGGGAAAGACTGGGATGTTTTCTCGTTCGCGAGTTCACGGAGAACGTTCGCTGTAGAAATAGCGGTGCTAGTGGTATTCCAAGGATGTCAGACAACATCGGCTGGGTGGCTCTCCTACTTCTGACAAGACACATTTCGGAAAATGTTTGGAGACGCATTCCTGGCGGTTCTTATCCTGTTATTTTGGTAGGATGAATCATTCGGGCAAGTGGTACTTTACGGCTGTAATAAACATAGCCCTACGCTTTGCCCCCTTTGCTGTAATAAACATAGCCCCCATATCATAATTATTTTGAGACTGAATGGTAGCTTTTCAGGCTATTGAACTAGTTTGTTTTATGTATGTGCATACAAGTCCGAAGACACTTCCTCTCCGTGCTCTGTTTAATAATATATCGAGCTCTTATACCGTTAGAAAATGTGCCCAGCCTGCCATGGGCGAATTCCCAACTGAGATTGATCAACTATTAGAAATGATTGCTTTCAGCTGTTCTCAGGCGGAGCACAGTCTTCAACGGAACACTGCCTACGATGAACGTTAGCTTGATGCGCCTCAGCTGTTTGATGCGGCAGAGATGATGCCGAACACGTGAATGTCCGCTATCAAGTAGTCCTGCAACGTTCTAAACACGTGTAATGAGCCTGTCTGCACTTGCACTGCGACCACTTATCGGTTCATCAGCGACCCGACATAGCCCTTCACTCAACGTCGATGCTGTATGGTTGTATCTCCACACAGCAATCCTGCCCACTCGCTCCTTCACGTCTTCCACGCCCTCCGTGCACGAGCAATGCACCGCACCTGGCCGGCCGGCGGCGGGCCGGCGGCGGGCCGGCGGCGGCGGCCGACTCGCGCTCGGACCGTTCCCGTCACTGACCTCGTCACCACGAGCCCTTCGCTCGGCGCCGACGGCCCGAGCGCGGCCGTGCGGCCACTCGTTATTCCGCCCCAGCCGCGGCGGCCGCCTTTCAGCCGCGGCGGCCCGCCGCGCGGCCGGCCTACACGCCGCCCCCTTTGTTTTGGCCGCGCGACCCGCGGTTTTGCTCCGCCGCCGCCGCAGGATAGGCGCGCTCGAAAAAGCGCGTCCGCGGCACTTGAAGCGCCGTGCGACACTATTGTCACGTCACTCATGGCGCACCTCGCGCGCCGGGCGGACACCAGCGCACGCTTGCGGCCGCGTCCTGCCAGGCTCGCCGGGCATCCCAGCCCGAGCCGGCCCGCACGCCGGGCCTGGTTTCCCAACAGGCCGAAGCAGCTGGAGCGACGGCGCCGAATTCCGGGCGTCGAGCTCGGCCGCGGCCGGGCGCATTCTGTGACCAAGTGGCGGCGCCTCCAAGTGCGACGGCGCACGGCCTGGACGCTGCCGGAATAGCTGAGCGCGCTGCGGTGCGCCGCCGCCGCCGCCCGGCTCGCTCGCCCCGCCTGCCGCGCTAATTTGTTCGTTAGGCGCGTACCGCCCGACACCACTGTACGGCGGCACAGCCTATCTCTAACGAATCAGGCGGTTGCAGCGGTGGTGCCTGGAATGTGGTAGCGGAAGATCGCCGAGGATGGAGGACAGCACCACGCGACGGACCGCGCGGCTGCCAACGACGAGAATCTTGCTGTTATTTTACCACCCAGGTGAATGCTACGAGCATTAGCATTGCAGCCAATCATGACGTTAGTAGCGAGGTAGCTAAAACAGGTGACCGAAACTTCGAAGATGCGCTTCGGGCCAAA
The DNA here is from genome assembly GCF_011947565.3 of Pollicipes pollicipes. Lineage (NCBI taxonomy): Eukaryota > Metazoa > Arthropoda > Thecostraca > Pollicipedomorpha > Pollicipedidae > Pollicipes > Pollicipes pollicipes. The sequence continues at coordinate 234,717 of NW_023596733.1, read as the reverse complement.
CATCAAGCAGGCCACTGAGGCGTGACATGCGGCGCGGATCAACGCAGGAGACCCCTGAATGGCGGTCCTTCTCCCGGCGGAGGTCAACTCTGACGAGGAACGCCCTCAGCACGCTCACCGCACACCTGGCTGCGGCACGCACCACGCACCGCCCAAACTCACCACACGAACGCCGGCAGCGTATCCAGACCCGACGGCTCCGATTATCTCCGCCGCCGGCAGACGCGGCCGTGAGAGGAGCCTCGGCAGCGGAGCCTCGGCAGAGGAGCCTCGGCAGCGAGTCTGCCGGCGGCACGTGGCGCTATGCCGCCGCTGAAAAAGTCGAGCGGCCCGCTCTGCAGACTACGGAAAAATCGCCGCTGGCGGGCGCGTGCCTCCGAAACGTGCCGCGGCTCTGGAGCTTGGGAGCTCGGCTCCGCGACGGCTCCGGTGCTCCTCGCCGGGAGCCGAGTGCGTGGGACCCGGAGCCCGGCTCCGCGGCGGCTCCGGCGGGGTGGCCGGCGCACGGCGGCCTCCTACTCGGCTGCTCGTCGGGAGCCGAATATGCGCTAGTTGACTTTGATTTAAGGGTGTAGATACAATCAACACAGCACGGCCTCTGATGGTCTGGATTAACCCATGTAGGCGAGATTCACAGACCTTGTATTTGACTGGTCTGGGTTGGGAAATCTCCACAAAGCGTGGATAGAGAGTGGCATCGCTGCCAAAAAAAAAAACAACTGAAAAGCCCGAGTGGATCTCAACGGACTGTTCTCGATCCCGATATGGAGACTAGAGTTCGTAAATCATTTATAGATTCCGTAAATGTGTTCACGTACGCAGTATGTGACATGCTAAATTCGATTGCCTGGGAGTAATGAGGTAATACCTATGATGCTGGAAAATGTTGTTAATATGGTGGGATGGTCATCATAAGATTTGGCATTCGCGAAAAAGGTGGGCTTGTGAGAGAAATGAGTAAAGACGAATATCTTGTTAAGACCTAGGTCCCAACAACACAACCCATGAAAAGCTTTGCAAGATGCAGCAGCCATGTCTTTATGACGAAACATGTATCTTAAAAGAACCTCGTGATTAAAGAATCCGCCAATTTAGTTTTGTTTCCAACGTTTGATGTCGTTTTGAATTTGAAAGACGTGAGATATTATTCGATCAATTCCGTTGTCAGTGAATCAAAACAGCCTTATTTATTTCGCCGAAACAATTAAAATATCAAAAAAATTCAGAACAAAAGCAATAATAACGTTTGCATGCACATGTGGCCGTCATTATCAACTTGCATTTCAACGCGTTAATCGGCAGAACAGGCGCTTCATAATTTCTTCCGAACCACATTTTATCCAATCGCCTTAGGACTTCACCGAGCCCATCCTCAAGCAACCGAGCACGCATACATCAGCGGAGACGCTCTAAAACAAGGCTGCTCAGCGCATCAGCAGACCGCGCTGGATGAACCCTCGTCCTGCCGGGGCGCAGCTACCACCCCCCTCCGGCGAGCGCTGCCCTGAGGCGACAGCGCCGGCCCGGGCACGCGACGCGACGAGGCGACGGCCGCCGCCGCCGCCGCCGCCGGCTTGGCCACGTTGCTCGGCCGGGCTATTTTCACCGACGGCCCGGCGGCGGCGGCGGCGGCGGCGGCGGACACTGCCACACCGGCTCGGATGTCGCATCGACGAGAGCGTCGCGCCGCCGCCGCCGCCGCCGCCGCCGCCGGTGTCGATGAAGTGGCGCGGCGGCGGCGCACTCCGAGCTCAGCGTCGCCGCTGGCGGGCGGCTGGATGCCGTCGGAGTGCCGCTCGGAGTACCACTCGGAGTGCCGCTCGGAGGGCTGAGTGCCGCCGGCGCTGAACGAGTGTGTGGTGACGGGTTCGGACCCGCAGCGACCACTGCCGTCAGTCGGCGAACCCGGGTTGAGGGGATGGGCGCAACCCCTACACGTGGCGCCACGTGTACCCCGCCTGGCGACGCACGCGCACGAGTGATGTCGCACGTGCCGTTGCCACACGTGCCCCAGTCATTGATGACAGATACTTTGATAAGAAGAGCAAATTATGTGATCAGTTGTTGTTTCTTCATAAAAATTTGATCAGATCAGACGTTGTTTATTTCCAACCAATGCAGTAACACTTCTGTTAAATTTGTTCAGAAGTGGGCAGCCCCTTTTCCGCTCTTCATCTCAGTCTCAGTCTCAGTCTCAGTTCCAGTCCCATTCGTGCGCAGCTCAGCCAAGTCGAGTGCAGAGTGATGAAAGACGGAGTTGACCATGACGATGGCCACCTTGGATCTCACGCATCTCACGCATCTCACGCATCACGTCTCACGCATCAGTCTCAGTGGCTTTGTTACTTCTCAACGACTGCGCTTCTGACCACCTGACATTTCTCTGACCAGCCCGCCATCCGCAGTGACCAACCCACACCTCAAAGTGACCCCCTCACATCCAGAAGTGACCACCTCTCACCCCAAAGTGACCATCCAACAACCTGGGGTGACCATCCAACACACCGCAGTGACTACCGCACGCACCGCAGTGACCACCTCACATGTGGCAATGACCACCTGTCACCCCGAAGTGACCACCCCACAACCTGGAGCGACCATCCAACACACCGCAGTGACCACCTCACGCGTCGCAGTGACCCCTGCCTGTACCTGAGGGACCGTCCGGCGTACCTGCGCGCCTGCCAGCGGGCCGGCTGCTGACGTACTCCCGTGCAACGTAACTGGACGGCCGTCTGCTGGCCGATACGCATCACCGTCCCGTCGCCTGCCTGCATAATAGAAATATGCCATGCACGTGCCTTCCCCGGTGCTGAAGGCGGGTGGCTCCAGCCTGGCTGGCCCGCCTGCGGGGCCGGCGACGGTTACCTGATCCGGGTCAGAGGCAAGGCGCTGGGCTCAGCCTCCGTCGGGCCTCGGCACCGAGGTAGCTCGTGCCGGGGCCTCGGCTCCGGCGAACCCAGCAGCTCGTGCCGGGGCCTCGGCTCCGGCGAACCCAGCAGCTCGTGCCGGGGCCTCGGCTCTGGCGGAACCGGCAGCTCGTACCGGGGCCTCGGCTCCCGCGGACCCGGCAGCTCGTACCGGGGCCTCGGCTCCGGCAGACCCGGCAGCTCGTGCCAGCGTCAGCTCCACGCTCAGGACAGGTCGCTGTCTGGTCTGGCGCGCAGAGTGGAGCGGGTTCGGAGTGGGAGACGCTAACGGCAACATTAATGTGACCAGTTGGATGAACCTCGGCGAAGGCTAGGGTTTCACGGAGCCAGCAATAAAACTCGGTATTCAGATCGCCTCCTTGATACTGTCCCGTCTCGTTTGATTATCAAGAGAGCGCCAGCAACTGTGGCGATTCTCCGACAGAAATGCCTCCAGACATACACGACGGCGAGTGCCAAGACACGCCGAGCACGCCCGCCGTGCATGTTTGAGGCTGCCACCCACAGCGAGCGGCGGCAGGCGGATCCTGTGAGCACACTCGCCCGCGGCCCAAGAGTTTTCCCGCGCACAGGGAGCCGACGTGTCCAAAGCCACGGCCGCTCCTCCCGCCTGGCAACAGGGGCGCCCGGTTCACTGAGGAGCGCGGCCGACGAAGGACGCCGGTCCCGATCAGGAACCAGGTCAGAAACCGGGCAGAAGTCAGACCAGGAGCAAAATCAGGGGAGGGATCAGGCGTAAGATCAGGAGACGGATCAGGAGTAGGATCAGGAGTGGGATCAGGAGCCGGATCAGGAGCCGGTCGCATCGCCGCGCTTTTTCGGCCGCGGCGGCCTTCTTCTGATCTTGGCGGCGGCGAAAAACGTGGCCGGTCCGTGGCCGGCGTGCGTCTCGTACGCACCCACCACGAATGCCAAACAGTTTGTCCCAGTTAGCGTGGGGCGGGAGCGACGGCGCCCGTCGGAGCCGCGCCGCCGCCCGCCACGGGCCACGGCAACTGCCAGCCGTCACGACCCCCAGCGCAACCGGCGGCTACATTATTGCACCACCTCATATAGGCAACGTTTGCTTAGCATAAAAACGGGTTATGCAGAGCGGCGCGCGGCACTGCTGGTATTGCTGCTATTCGACGGGCAATAGTTGGCAGTCCTGTTTCATCGGCTGGCCGATCTGGCGGCGCACACACCCTGCAGGGCCGCAGGCGTCACCAGGGCGGCACTCTCGTGTCACTCACACGTGACTCTCGTGTCACCCATGCCCGAGCCAGCCTCGCGCGTCGCTGGGCCAGGGCCCGCCCGTGGCCCTGCGTGGAAACAGGGGTGCTGCGGAGGGGATACTATTTTATTTGTTTCGTCCGATGGCACTGCGCCGTCGCCTGCGACTCCAGAGGAGCGCACGCCACACCGACATCGGTTGGCCGACATCGGTACCCATTGCACGTCGGCCCTCGTCGCTCTATGCGTGCTTCCCTGAGCTTGACACGACACCCACATTGGCAAACTATGCAGTGTGCGTAGCAGTAAGGCTGGTGTCATTTAACAGTACATGATTCGGACATTGCAAGCATGAAGCACAGCACGGTGTGAAGGGATCCTTCCGAGAAGCTGAAGGCCTCTAGCCTGGGAGAGGCCTTGTCCCTGGAGCCCCCGAAGGACTTCCGCGGTCACTACATCAAGCCACAGATCGCAGCCACGCAGGTAGGCCACAGACTCCAGCGTCTGTGGCTGGGCGCTGCCCGCGCGAAGTCCGTCTCCGGCTGCGCCAGCGGCAGGAGATCCGACCGGGTCACGTGATCTGCGTCGTGTCATCGGCAGGCGGCGGCGGTCCGCCCACGTGACGCCTCGGCACCACTGCCACTCCCGTCGCAAATGGCGCAGTCTGCCGCACGACAACCCCGGCCGCCGTGGGTGACGTCGCACGCCGACTGGTGACATCACACGCCGACTGGTGACGTCACACAGCCATCGACGGCGACGCGAACGCAAACACAGACGGCGTCGGCGCCGGCGGCGCCTGACGGCCCCGCGGTGCCTCTGTGATGTGAGCCGCACCGGGCGGGGGGGAGGGGGGTCCCGCGGGAGGGTGAGGCCGCACAGCGTACGTTAAGGCCAGTTTTCAACACGCCGTTAGCCTGCACGAGGGTCACTAGGGGAGAGACGACCGGACAGAGCTCGGAGCAAACCAATTTCAGGTTTTTCAGGTCATCTTTCGACGCTTAAACAGATTTGGACGTAAACGACACGGTCACGCGTTACGTTTGTCACGAAAAGGTCGCATAAGTGCACTGAGAGCCGGACCCTAACGGGATTCGTCAACAGGATTCCAACGAGAGATTCCCAATCGAATCGGTGGGTTTCTCAATCGCGAGCATACCGTACTGTCTTCTATCCTAATGCGCCAGGTTCATGGACTGAATAGCGGTAAGCGGATACTTCGCGGAAACAAGGGAAGATGTAGCCCAGACCTTTGAGTTCTTTCAGATCTTTCCTTTCGTGCAGTTCCTCTCAGGCTTCAGATATTTGAGCCCCTTTCGGGTCAACATGCATCCAGCGCGACATTCTCTCCGATAAGCGGGGGATTCAATGTCGCTGGAGTTGGAGACAAACGAGCCACGTTCTCACAACACGGGAGAGATCGGTTTAGATCGGTTCGAGATCGGTTCGGTTATTTAATGTCGCTGGAGTTGGAGACAAACGAGCCACGTTCTCACAACACGGGCGAGATCGGTTTGTCAAATGCTGATCTGCTCTGGTCCAAGCGAGATAGTCACACAACACCAGGTGCTCCGTGTAGGCACGATCGCTTGGATGACATTCAACAAGCTCTCACTACCCGAGAAGACTAGACCATACATATATACCATATATATGCATCGATGTGCAACCTGCCATCACATGCTTGGAAAGAAAGCAAACACACCGAAGGGTACAAAATGTTTGTTGAAAGAGCTTTGACGCTTGTGCCGATGACAATTACACATCAAACTGACGCCAGCCTGGGGCGCATGACAACACAACTACGCCGCCGCCGCAGCCAGTGGACGGCTTAAACCAAACACAGACTCGCTATCACAGTCGGACGCTGGTGCGTCTCGGCTGCGGGCGACCGCCCGAGGGCCCGAGGCCAGGGCGGCAGTCAGCAGCCCGGCGGAGGCGTCACGGCTGGGAAAACTGACGCCCGGCTGTGTCGCCTCCCGCTCCTGCCCGCCCCGCCCGTCCTTGTCCGTTCCGGCCCGTCCCTGCGCCCCCTGTCCGCCCCTGGTCGTCCTTTCCCGTGCCTGTACGTCTCTGCTCGTCAGAATCCGTCCCTGCTCGCTCCTGCCCGCTCATGCTCTTTCCTGCCCGCTTTTGTCCGCTTCTGCCTTTCTCTGCTCTTTCCTGTCTGTCCCTGTCCGTCCCTGTCCGTCCCCGCCCGCCCCTGCCCGTCCCTACCCGTCTCTGCCCGCCCCTGCCCGTCCCTGCGTGCCAATTCACACCCCTACCTGCCCCTGCCGTCCGGTCAGCACAAGCCGCACCTCCCGTCCCTGCTCGCCCTAGTCGGCCCCAGTCCGCCCCTGCAGCCGCCTGGCCGTTTTATTTAGTCTGCCCGCGTGAGGCGGTGTTTGGACAAAGCGAGGCGGCCGGCCTGACCGCCCCGGCCGGGGTAGAGCCCCGACCGACCCTTGGAGCGGCCCCCTGAGCGTCCCTCCCACGGCGGCGGGCGGCGCTGCGGCGCACCAGATCGGCCCGGCGGCGCCGGGGCGGGCCGAGGCCAGCGACGAACGCTGACCTCACCGCTACCGATGACCTGCGCGCGCCGTCTGCACTGTTTACGCCGCGTACTGCGCCGTGACGCACCGTTTGCCCGTGTTGGCGGTCGGATGGGCGCACTGTTTGCACGTGATGTCTCTCTCGATGCGGGGAGGGGACTGCGTGGGCCGGGCCGCGTGGATGGACTGCAGTACACGCCTGAGTTTTCACACGCTCCGTGCTCCCTGGCCACGGCCCCTGTTAGCTGCACACACTGGTGTCATCAGTGTCGACGGAGCGACAAACGTGCACAACGCGCACAACAACGTGCAAACCTATGCAAAACGTACGCGCTGCGATGCTCGCTGAGCGATGCCGTCAGCCTCAGTTAGTGAGAGTCGATGTTCTTTCAATGTAATTCGCTGTCAAGCAGCAAATTATCAACAATATGGGGAGTAAGTGGAAAATCGGAACCACAAACAAGACCACCTTTTCTGAGATGCCTGAAATAGACAGGCAGACACGGGACCGAGCGGAGAGGCGCGACCGGAGCTTCGGCGGCAGAGGCTCCGGCTCCGGCAGACCCGGTAAATGTTCCGGCTCCGGCGAACCCGACAGAGACTCCGGCTCCGGCCGCCGCGCTGAAGGCTCCGGCTCCAGCGACCCCGGCGAAGGCTCCGGGTCCGACCACCGCGCTGGAGGCTCCGGCTCCGACCGCCGCGCTGGAGGCTCCGGCTCCAGCGACCCCGACGGAGGCTCCGGGTCCGACCGCCGCGCTGGAGGCTCCGGCTCCGACCGCCGCGCTGGAGGCTTGCTGCAGACAGCCCGGTGCCCCGCAGGCTCGTGTGACCCGATGGCCCCTGACGACCGCCCAAGGCCGGCAGTTTGGCGCCTTCCAGCGCGGAGCAGACGGCCGCTCGTACACTATACACAGCCGACACGATCGCTACTCCGGGGAGGGGAAGTGGGCCAGCACGACCGCCGCTCATCACCGCAGCGCCTGGCACTGGCAGCTTGCCGCGACACGACAGAGCTGGGCGTTTGTAAGCTGGAACTGATGCGTCATGTGTTCTTGCCGCCGCGCTAATGGGCGTGGCTGTTCGGTGGTTGAGCAACGGACTCATGATTTCCGTTGCCGATGTAGACACCGTTTCATGCACGGCACTTAAGCAAGTTACGTCAGCAATACGCGTACCCAGAGGCGGCGTTGCGCAAAGTGAAGGAGGGGGAGGGGGGGGGGGCGGCTGAGCGGTGAGTTTGCACAAAATTGCGAAGCGTACCCTCAAAGTACGCAAAAGGGCCTCTCCCCGACTTTGGCCAGCTTTCGTCTCGGAGATGGCGAGGGGGCTTAGAGCCTCACCACTGTAAATACAACTAAAACTACAAAAAAATTCTGAAAACTCTTGAATCTGCACCCAACGGGGGCCAATCCCGGCGCGATGCGGCGCGGATCGCCCGTCGCTGACCCAGCACTCAGCGCTGACGTCGCTGACCCAGCTCCAGTCGAACAGACGACAGCACACGGCGGGGCGGCGAGGGCTGGCGGCCGGGCGGCGACGGCGGCCCGGCCGAGGCGTGATGTCAGGCGCCACCCCCCGCCCCTCGCCCCCGGCCGCGGGGCCAGCGTGTGGTCCGGCCGTCACTCGGCTCGAGGCGTCATGAACTCATCCCGGGCGTGAGCGAAGACGGACGAGAGCCGGCCGCGGCCCGCGGCGCTGACTGCGCCAGACGGGGCGGCGGCAGCCGCGGCAGGGGCACCGGGCACGACGAGCCGGCCGAGAGGGGCGACCAGGATCTTGAGCGGGACCAGGACCCTGCCCGCCAGCCGGAACAGGACAGCGGCCGCAAGGTCGCTCAGGATGCTCCCGCATCAGGATCCAGGATACCAGTCACGAGCAGGATGAGGTTGTCTTCCGATATCCCAATTGATGCAGCGGCCTTTGGCCTCGACAAAGAAGACATCCAGAAGGTGGAACCGGACGCAGCCACCGACGGCGCTCCCTGTCGCGAGCACGCCCTGCTTGGCCTAGACTCCAGCTCTAGGCGGCCGGCCGCGCCGGTGCAAAAAGTGGAGACCACACGGGCGCCACGAGGGACGCCGGTCGAGACCGGCTGGCCTTGATTATGGACCGCTCACTTCAGTTAGTTCAATTGACCGAGGAGTGGGCCGCATGCGCTTTATCGTCTGGCACGTTTACGGGTAAACATCAAGATAGCGAGCTCGGGCCATTGAGAGCGCAGGCGGGTCTCACAGTGTGAGGTCTCGCAGTTCATTGATCTGCCCAACGGCGTGGAGGCGGCTGGTCACTGAGGCTCGCCGGCTGTCCCGGGAGTGGTGACGGCGGAGGGGGATAGAGCGTGAATCGAGGAGTCCCTCGTTCCGCCCGCGTGGGCCCGGCCCGTCCCACCGTCGTGTCACCGCGTGACGTCACCGCGCACTGATGTCAGCGGTGCAAGGTCACCGGGTCACCGGGTCAAGGTGACAAACTACGCGTGGACGACTGCACAGAGCCGGTGTCACCACGCGGTCGGTCGAAACTCAGATTAGCCATGCAAATTGAGTCATTGCTGGCGCGCACTTCGTCGACGTACGAGGCCACGCGCCGTCCGTCGAGCGCGCTCGCGGTGCTCTTCGGCTCGCTCATGCATGCATCTTGGCGGCCGCGTTATTCCGGCCGGGTCGTAAAGCCGGCACTGTCGAATTCCGAGGGGTCAGGCGCCTTCTGATATGCGGAGATGACATGAAGGATGGTGGCTGGCGGGGCGACCCGGGATCGGCGGCTCTGCTCCCGACGGCGCGCCGCTGGCCCGGTGGGCACACGCCGCTCTCTCTGGCCAGCTGGTGGCCCAGGCCGGCGCGGCCGATAACCCAAATACGTGAGGCGCGGATCTCACAGCTGTTGACCGTGAGCAAAGCTGGCCGCGCGGCTGCGGCGCCCGGCTCGGGAGCTCAGCTCCAGCTACAGCTTCAGCTTCGGCTTCTGTTTCCGGCTCAGTTCCAGCTTCCGCAGCGGGAAGCTTCTATTGCCCCCAATTTCCACCAGAGTAGAGCGACGTGAAACGGAAAGGCGCGCTTGGAGGTTGTCACAAAACTGCGCTGAAATTCAAATACATGGAAGGGGTTCTCGCCGTACATGCATTCGATAAATAGTTCTGTGCATTCGTTGCAAGGGGTATTTTTATGAAACACGCTGTACCTAGCATTACGTACAGCACATCAGAGGCAGGACCCTGGGCTACCCAAAGCACGCGGTAAGGAATCACACCATCTAACGCCGGACAGTATTAAAGGTTCGCTGAGTCTGTTAACAACATATTGCTTTAAAACTGAGGCGACCGCATGCCCAGTCAGTTCCAACGGATTAGCGATTTCGCCATGTGCTTGCTGGCGACAAGTTGGCGCTGTTGGTGGCACTCGTGGCATATCTCCTTTGCTGAAACCCAAGGTGTCCCGCATCCTCCAAATTGTAACGTGTTTGGAGGAGTGAATTCTTGTCAACATAAGGTAATACACATTCACATGTCCTTCATGGCAATAGTGATGAAACTATATCAACGATCAAATAGGTAATTAGACGGCAAGCTGGGTGAAATTAAGCAAATATTATTGCAGGAAACATGTAGACCCTTTGATAATAGTGGGCTAGGATTCCTTTGGAAGAATGCCACAAAACCAGCCATTCAAATATAAGAGGTGAGTCATCCAGAAACGCTTGAAAAGGTTGTCTTTGAACTCAAGATCACACACGCGCGATCTATTTACGAAGACTGCAGTCATATTTTGGGCAGGCGTACTCGGCGACCTCGCGCATCTTTCCACATCCAGAGGCAAACTAAGTCAGTCCGACTGTGTCTGTTTAACCACGGATGACAGCTCTTCCTGAAATCAGCTGAGCGGGCCGAAGCGGTACATCAGCTGGCTGCCCGCAGAACAGGACAGCTGACCCCCGCAGAACAGGACAGCTGACCTCCCGCAGGACGCCGATCTGATGTGTTGTCGTCGGCCGCAGGACAGGACGCAGCCCAGATCAGGTCACCAGCCACTACGCGGATAAGGATTCTGGCTTGCGGGGGATCAGGATGTCCTCTGCGAGGCGGAGCCGGAGCTGCTCCCCGACGGAGAACGTGTCCGGGTGAGGCACAGCCGGTGGAGGGCGTGTCCGGGTGAGTGGCAGCCGGTGGAGAGCGTGTCCGGGTGAGTTCCGACCGGTGGAGAGCGTGTTCGGGCGAGGCCCAGCCGGTGGAGAGCGTGTCCGGGTAAGTCTCACCAGGTGGAGAGCGTGCCCCGGTGAGTGCCAGCCGGTGACTGCCAAACAGTGCCCGGTCCCCTAAATAGAGACAATATGGACACGGACTAGGAGCGGGTCATGATCCTCGCTCCGTACGGTTTGTCGGAAAACCGCGGCATGTGCGGATACCGCACTCATCAGGCCCCGGACAATCAGGACGATGATAAAAGACGGGAGAATGAGTGCAGGGGCGTCAGGGCTGAGTGATTAGCGGGCCGGACTCCCACGTGGGGGACCGGGTTCGAATCCCACTCGCGCTGTGGCCTCTGAGGGACAATATGGCCAATGGAGTCGCAGGCGCTCCATGGAGCGGACGCGGCCACGTGTGTTCTCTCCCAAAGAAGAGACCAAAAGCAGGAGATAAACTTACTCAGACGCTGCACCGTGGTGCTACGTGTCTATCTGTCCCACATGGCGCTGCTCGGTGGTGGCTGGTGTGAAGCCAGGTATGGCGGATGGATGCACGAGCATTGCATGCACGAAAAATTGATAGAGTCATAGTCAGTAGAGAGTCCGTCTGGATGCACTCACCCTCAGGGGCGCAAGCCAGAACATTGGGAAGGGGGAGCACAGGATTGACAAACGGTCCCTGACAGCCCCCCCCCCCCCCTCCCAAGAGGTGACAGCCCCCCAAACAGAATCACCGGGTATGTCCTACTTGATTTCGAGTTGGCATGTTTTGCTTCGCTTTATTTTCACTTTTACTCCTTCTATAACTGGACCGGAGGCCAGAAACGACCGGAAGGTGCAATTCTTTTTTGTGAAGTCATTAAATTGAAGGGAGCGGGCGTTGAATATCTGCATGGAATAGCCCACTACCGCTATTCACTTCACAATTATTTAACAGACTCTCCTCTTTGTAAACCGATAGAACTCAGAACCTTGGAGTTGCCTGACTGACAGAAATATGTAGAGCTGCCTGTCCTATATATTATGGAAATACAGAACAACCAGTATAGAATATAGTTCTGTGTAAATAGCATAAAGCAGCCTGAATGACATAGAGGCACTAATCGACCCAGGAGGGCCCTAATCGGCGCAAAGGGCCCTCTGGTGAGCATTTGGGGCCCAGCCCGAAGGGCCGGGGTCTTAATTATACTTTTGTTAAGCCCTTTGGGCCCTCCAATAGCGCCCTTAATTTTTCGTCCAGAGAGGCCCTTCGGGCCCATCGGACGGACATTGCATGGTGTCCGGGGAAGGGGGCGAAGGACATTGCACGGTGTCCGGGGAAGGGTCGACGGACATTGCACGGTGTCCGGGGAAGGGGACGACGAACATTGCCCTCTGTCCGTTGAAAGGGCAAGGGGCATTGTCCAGTGCCCGACGACAGAGCGGCAAAGGGTCGGAACGCGACCTCGCGCCAGCCGGCGGCCGCCGTGCTCCGTCCCTGACCCAGTGGGGCGCCAGCGGTGACCTCGGCCGGACGCCGGCCGCCGCCCACCACCGGGATCACGGGATCACCGAGACACGCGCCCGGGTCAGAGGTCATGGCGTCACGCGCCGGAATCACGAGATACCCGCGCCGGGGACGCGATGGCGGGACGGTGACGTCACTCGAATCGTGAGATCAGGAGGTCGCGCGTCCGAGCGACAAGACCACGGCACCGAGGCGCGAGACGGCGAGACCATGGTGTGCGCATCTAGATCGTGGCGCCCTGCATCGGGATCGCCTGATTTTGACGGCCTGCAGTGCTTGAATAGTCTCCTCGCGGCCTAAAGCTCGGGAACACTATCTACGGTAAAGCGGCCGGATTTTGCCGGGTGGAGATTGGCTGGCGGATATCTTCACAAGCGAAGTGCACGAACGTGCCCCGAACTCGCGCGGCGCGTGGATCGAGCAGCTGCGAGCGAGCGGTCTCGCCCTCTTCCGTTGGAGCCGCGAAGAAATTAAGCAGAGGCCACAAGCCTTACCTCTAGACCAGTGAATACTACCAGGATAACGCAGAATGGGGCGGTGTAAACCACGAGAAGAAGGCAACAAATCTACTGGAACGACTGGCGGAACTTTCTGTCACTCCGACGGGAACACAACACGACCTTAGGTCATCCCTCCCCGACACAACGTCCACATCACACGCTACGTCTACCGTTGAGAACGGGCGGGTCACCCTCCAGCCCACAAGCACGGGAAGGTGACGTCTACCATAATGGACGGAAGGGGCCACCCTCCAGCCCACAAGCACGGGGAGGTGACGTCTACCATTGTGGACGGAAGGGGTCACCCTCCAGCCCACAAGCACGGGAAGGTGACGTCTACCGTTGTGGACGAAAGGGGTTACCCTCCGGCCGACCAACACGGAAAGTTCCACCGGCTGTCGGGGACGGAGCGGCGCGCGGGGTCACCGCGGGCCGCACTGAGCGGTGGGTCACACTCACCGCATCGTTTGCAGGTCGCCCTGGCCACCTTACGCATGGTGCGCCGGTTGTGTGGCTCGGGCGTCGCCAGCGCGCGGAAGCGGCGCGGGCCCACCGTCCGGCTTCACGAACACAATGTACCGGACGCCCGGCCGCAGGCGTGCGCGGGCCACGCAGGCGGCGGCGGCGGCCTGCCGGCGGCGGGCCGCCACCGCCGGCCGCTGAAACCGCAGGCGCAGCGGCCCTGTCGCCAGCGTACCCTTCACCACCTTCTCCACGTCCACTGTCACATGGTAGAGCCCGGCGCGGCCGGCGCCCCGGGAGCGCACCGTCCCAGTAAACACGACGGGCGCCAGGCGGGCCTTGGCCACTGCGCTCCGCACGTCGTTGCGGACGTCGCAGGCCCGGCAGAGCGCGCCGGCGAGCAGCAGCAGCAGCAGCAGCAGCAGCGGCAGCAGCGGCGGCGGCCGCGGCACTCGGGATCGCATGGTGGGCGACTACGCGGCGGGCATGAGAGGCGGGCTCCCGGCTGCACCCTCGCGAGCTCGTCTCACTCCTGGACCGTCCGCAGTCGCTCTGGCTCGAGCCGGCCGCCCGCCAGGCGCTTACTCCCAGCGGCGGGGCGCATGCGCGCTGGTCAGCGTAGTATCTCTGGCTGCGGCGCGTCCGGTTATCTTCAGCAGTCGTCGGCGGAGGCTGGGCCGGCGGCGGCGAGCCAACGGCGGTCGCCGCCACCGCCGAGCGACGCCGGGACGCGGAGCGATGACCGAATCGGGGCTGACGCGGGTGACCGCTCGCACACACCACGTGCCGCGCTGGACGCGTCGCCCCAGCTTTGCCAAATGGGTGCTTTGTCCCCCAAACGATCGCTCGATAAGGGCTAGTCTTTTACATCTTCCGCGTTGCTAGCGCTTTGCCCGTTAGAGTCGTCGTCCCACAAGTCGGGTGTCTTATTTCTCCCGCGGTCTCCGGGGCCCAGCGGCGCCCAAGGAGACAGGTAATGGCCGTCACGCTCGCCACTCAGTCAGCTCTAAGGTCAAGTGGCACCGTAGGAGGGGGCGAAGTCCGTGACGCTATCAGGCCGCCGCATTCCGGAAGCAGACCGTCTGTTAAGGCCGTCGGAAAACCTCGACAGCTCTAGACTGACGCCAGCTGAGCCTGATCTGGGCTTACTCGGACGTACGCGGGCTGAACTCACCGTCAGGTGAGCGTGGCAATTGGCAGTGGTGGTGCGGTCGTGGCAACTTGGTAGTGAGATACTAGAAGGCCGAATACTTACCACATTTTTTCAGCTTCATAACCAATGCACGAAATTACGTACGATATCTTTTCCTCAGTGTGCAGCACTTTAACGACAGGGAAGAGAACAACCACCCCCCTCCGTTCGTCTCCTTTTGTATGCACTCTTGCCCTTGTCGATAAGACAGGAGACGGGGGCCGTTTCGGTCCGAGTGGCCATTTATTTGGCTCAAGTAACCTACTCAACGAACAACAGACACATGTTTCAGCTGTTTATTTTTTCGTGCTCAAAGAAGTGACTGCACCAACGAGAGGTAAGTGGGAAGCTATGGCACGGATAAAAGTGGGAGATAAAAACCGAGTAAATGCGGTACCTAAGCCATGGTGCGGTGATTTCGCACGACACATCTGATTTTACATAAAGTTCTTGTATATGTGTTTTGTGCAGCTAACTTCTTTGATGTTTCACAATGATGATATTTAGTTTGGCTTTGGTGGCCATTTAAATGTATTCTATGCCAGGCCAGCCAAGGAAAACAAATTTTTGCGAGAAAATAAATTTTATTCGAGCACTTGTGGGCACTTATAACGTCATCACAATGAGCCCTTGAGCGACAGCTGCCAAAAGGCCATCTGCCGGCGGTGCCATGAGCGTGACCATGTTAGCTGGGCAGCTTTCACTTAAATGGTTCCGATCGATCGATGAAGGAATTTTTGGCCATTCAGTAGACCAAAAGTTCTTCCGTCACTCAACACTCCACGCCGACTCATTCTCAGCCAATATGATATGAATCAGCAGGAAAACGATGACGCTATTTGGGCTCTTTGGCTGCCAATCGCGAGATAGCCAGAACACACATTGATGAAAAGCTGACAGCGAAATAGTGGCCCAAAGGCGTCGAACGCTCGAAAAAGTGAGTGGGTCGAGGACATTCTGAAAGTCAGCTCTTCCAAGCGTCACGAGTTAACGTGTTCAGTTTTCACAGGAAGTGGACAGGCGTCTCATCCTGCTTCTCCTCCTAAGCCTATCGAATGTTGGGTAATGCGTCCGAATAAGACGCAGTCCTCTACTACTGCCACCCGTGCTGCTACCCCGCTGCTACCCGTGCTGCTACCCCGCTGCTACCTGTGCTGCTACCCCGCTACTACCCGTGCTGCTACCCCACTGCTACCCGCGGGGCCACACAGCTCTGTGGCACGTCACAGAGGCGTCAATATGCACAGGGATTAGTGGCCAGGGAGGTCTGGCCCGCTCGGTGCACAAGTACGAAGTGCAAAGAAAGTACAGACCCAGGCCAACCCAACCTGACGATAAAAAGCCCACACCTCTGGTGGCTCGCGTTTTTCCCACTTTTCAAGGCACGATTTGTTTTTATAAACGTAGTTGAGGAACTTCACAGAGTGCTCCCAGCCACGAAGAATACAATCTGCATCTTCGGGTCATCTCTAAGGACGCTTAATTTTCTAACTCGCTTTCTGGCCACAGGGTGACTCCGAGCAGTAGCATCTTAAATGATAAGCGTGTTTGACATTGTCGATAGTAGTGTTCCACTTCGGAATCACGATAACTATCGGAAGACGCCCTCAGAGCCCGGCGGCGTCGCCAGGGGAGCTACGAAACGTGTGATGACGTCACCATCGTGACGTCACCGCCGAACTGGTTTAGGCTTGGCTAGTCCGAGATGCACACGACACTGTAGTCGCTCACCGGGGTTAAAACAAAGCAGTCAAAACATGAGCGGCGTTCCATGACGACCTAACTCACGTCGCTGGCACGCCGGGCATGGGCGGACTTCGCCCGATGATCAGCACAAGCTTCGACTGTAGGGAACTCGGTGCGGGAGCCATACCGCAGCCAGCCCCGAACCATCCCATCGGTCAGACTTCTGTCATCGCTGCCGGCTGCAGAATGCAAATACGGCAGAGCGCCAAGGGACGAACGTGCGGAGCCGGGAGACAGGGCAACATAATGTGATCGCCAGCAGTGCCGAACCTCTCCCAGACCCGACAGCGGGCCGGATCTCCTGGTCGGTTCCGGGTACGACAGTGACGCCTGCTCGGCACCGACTGAACGGATCGGGAAGCGACACGGTCATGTCCCAGGGACCGGGGAGCGAGGCGGTCATGTCCCAGGGACCGGGGAGCGAGGCGGTCGTGTTCCAGGGACCGGGGAGCGAAAAGGTCATGTCCCAGGGACCGGGGAGCGACACGGTCATGTCCCAGGGACCGGGGAACGAGGCGGTCATGTCCCAGGGACCGGGGAGCGAGGCGGCCATGTCCCAGGGACCGGGGATCATGGCGGTCGTGTCCCAGGGACCAGGGAGTGACATGGTCATGTCCCAGGGATCGCGGAGCGAGGCGGTTATTTCCCAGAGATCAGGGAGCGACATGTTCATATCCCAGGGATCGGGGGCGACACAATCATGTCCCAAGAATCGGGGAACGACATGTTCATATCCCAGGGATCGGGGAGCGACGCGATCATGTCCCAGCAATCGCAGAGGGTAGTGGTATCTCACCGATCAATGACGGAGATGGTAACATCTTAGGGATCGAGAGGGAGAGGCTAGGCAATGTCAGCCACCACAAACAGAGGGACTGCTACAACTGACTTGTCCAATGCGCGAGCTACAGGTGCATCCGCAGGAAAATACGCGGACAAGCCCTCACGTGTATGTGCCAGTACTACCAGTATCCATGGTGCATACTAATGGACACAGGAATGCCCATCACATCTCCGGTAGGAGAAGTCAGGTCTCGGCGGCTGACCTTTCAACAAGTCTAGCAAGCGGCGGCCAGCGATGGGGGCGGTCAGACAGGGGTGCAGACTGGCTAGTACTAGTGCATACCCCGAGTAGGATATGCTACGCCACAGGGAGAGACAGCGGCTGCCTCTAATCAATTTTGCTCAAGTTGCTGACAGCGGGGTACAGCAAGGTTACCACGAGGAGGAGGATACCGCAGACCAGACAGAGTCCACGACGACGAGGCGTTGCTAGACCAGGACTGTTTAGCCAGGGAGTAACCATGCACGCGAAACCCATGCGTTTCGCTTGAAAAGACCAAACGTGCGAATGGGTGACGTTCCCCGTAGGATGCGGAGAAGTGTTACTAATGGAACATTTCGGCCCGTAAGGGCGAAATTTGACTGAACTGTGATGCTAGATCGGCATGTCCAGCTTAAGCTGTAATTTCTACTCTCCAAAATCGTGCTCAAGGTCTCGTAAATCATGTTCAAATGGCCTGAGGTTTTCTCATATTTGCGGGTTGAACTCAAGCTTATCACTTTTTTAAATGATTATTTCGCTTACACTTATGTAACTACCTCAATAAACCGCCGTTAGCCAGCTTTGTACCAGGATCGATATAAAAAACGCTAATGATATGCTATAGAAAATGCCTTCGAGCTGCTGAAGAAGGATGGACTTCTCCGCATCCTACTGAGGGATGTGAGTGATGTCCACAGCTGCGCCCCAGCTTTGCGGGGCCGAAAGAAGCAAAAGAATGCTGGCTGATATCCTGCTTTACACGATGCTGTTGGGCATTTTGATTACATTACAGGTGACATATGGCCCAATCCTTCACGTCACTGGATCCACGGAGCAGGCCCCGAGGAAGAACCAGTGCTTCAAACGTGCACTGAATGCGTCCTGGTAGTACTCCGCACTGGTCTCGTGGATCCTATGCAAGATTGCTTGAGTTTAACTGCATGCAGATAAAGTCCCCCACACATGTCTTCATGGATCAACTTTTCAGAGTCCAGACTAATCCAGCCGTTGAGTATTAAATTCAACCTGTTCACAAATTGGCCTTCGTGATGAATCTCAGATTAGGTCCACCCAATCCATCACAGCAAGGGTATTTCCCAGAATAATCCGCATCATGGCGTCGCATGTCGGTGTAGTTAATAGTTCGACATTCAGCTTGTCATTTCGCTCCAAACCATTTGGGATGACCAATTTTTAATAAAATTCAGTGCTCGTCGACATGTATTGTATCTTTTTCCCACACAAGTATGGTCTATAACACCTATTAACGGCAAAAATCATCTACACACCAAGGCAGACTTTCAAAAGCAGCAAAAACGAAAACCAATCCATGAAGTCGACATGTTAAATGTATCGATACGTTCATGTGTTTTGCGGCGTTTGCCCGCACTGTCCAGCCCAATCCACCTATTTATTAGAAATGAATCGGTTTATCCAATCCATGAATAACTCTTAGTCGGGCTATCCAAAGCGTGAAGAGCTTGTAATCTTTTCACTCAGCCCATGAAGAGCTTTCAATCGGTTCATCCAGTACGTGAAGTGCTCTCATTCCCATTCAAGATGTTTGGACGCATTCAACTGGCGTAGATGGTATCACCTTTTTCTTTCTCAAGCCCTTCGCTCAGCAAATTATTTTGCGCTCGTGAAGTAAGATCATTATAACATGACTCAAGCAACAAAAACCCAAAATTACCGCAGATGAATGAAGCAGTACTTCAAATATTCTTCATTCTTATTTTAAGGTAGTGTTTAGTTCGGAGAAAAAACGCGCAGCTGTAACCAGTTGCTGGGTCACATAAGAGGTCACAAGAGAGGTAACAGGTCACAGGACAAGTAATCAGACTGATCATGCCAGAAACAGCCCAATTAGATTTTCGCTCGCGGCGTATTCTATTGGTTTTCACATCGAATTAGACCTAAATTGATTGAAACAGACATCCATAATGCCACCGAATTGCGCATGACATGATCTGGGCATAACAGAACAATAAATGAGCGAGGAAGAAGAAAAAGCCAAGAATGCGCGCCGGCATGTCAAACATCATGTGCGTAGACGAATTTGAGATGAAGCGGTAGGCTAAATGCCCTGAAATATGTTATCGGGCGACATTTAGATCAGTTGACCAAGACGTCCTTCAAAAGACAAAAGCTAATTGGGGTTCTTAGGTTGTAGTGGTACCCTGTTACTCTACATGTCTAAGTTAGTGTGTTGGAAAGTCAGCGCACGCCGCTGTAAGCACCTGCTATATGCTCATCTAGCGCTGAGCCAGCACCCATTTCCTCGAGAGACAGGACATTTCCTTCATGAAGGTGGCTTACTCCCACAACAATCAGCACCACCACCACCATCACCAGCTTGCTCATTGTTTCGACGGGGACAATTTTGAAGCAGTACGTCCTAGACCAAGCCCTCACAACCACAATTCACGCCACGAGGGGTAGAGAGAATCGCGATTCTGAAACCGGGTCACTCCCTCTCCCACTATCCAGACAGACCACTCGGTGCGCGGCGGGGGTGCTCCGGGTCAGCCCCCTCCCCGTCCGGGACGCCGCCCGGACCAGCTCGCGCTCCCAATGACGCCGCCACCGGGCCAGCGTTTCATAACCGTCTCGAGTGACCTCTGTTGTGCCCGAGGCGCCGACCCGCCCGGGCCACCCTCAGCTGCCGTTCGGGCTGGAAAGTTTGGACTGCCTCCGCTCGCGACAGTCTCGCTCGCAGCGCCGTCGATAATCCCAGGGCTGCCGTGCAGAGGCGGCGCCAGGACGCCGGCCATGGGGGGCCAGCGGCCAGCGGCGGCGTGGCACATGACGTTACGTCAACCGCTGACCTGAGGTCGGGCCTGGGTGAGGTCTGGGTCTGAGTCGGGTCGCGGGTCTGTCCCGTCGGGTGCCGGAGTCGCCCCCGCGGGCTCGGCTGGCGTCGCCCCTGGCAGCCGTGCAGTTCACGGGCAAGCCAGCCGCCGGGCGAGAGTCGGGGTGGCGACGTCGTCGACGTTGACGTCTGTCGGCCGGCCGACAGACGGACCTCCACCCCTCCCTCCCCCCCAACGGCGAGGTCACATCGCCCGGTCGTGTCACCTCCTGTCTGGGATCCGTGTCAGGTCGCGTCTGAGAGCCGTGTCAGGTCTTCATTGGAAGTGCTGGAAGGTCTTGTCGGGGGGTGCTTGGTCCCGTCTGGAATACTGTCAGGTGTTGCCTCAAACGCATGCGGAACTTTCCAGAAAATGTTGAGGATGGAGATGGAGCCTTTGGAGTCCATTCCTGCTATGCAGCGCCAGGCAGTTATAGGCACCTGATTTTTTTGGCAATTGTGTTGTGCATGTTTATCGCACCTCAAACCCTGTGTGGACGAAGGCGCTCATTTCAGAAGGCTGCAGGTCACCAAGGGCCACGTGACACCAGGTCAAGAGGCCATGTCAACAAAATCAAGAATGATTCTGTTGCTTGTTTGTTTCGTGTTTGCTGACGCATGGATTTTTACATTAAATGTGGCCATTTACAAAGTTATGCGCTTTTCATGATGCCACTGCCATGAGATGTCACAAAATTGCCTGACGATTCTGCAATGTTGATTGGATTGAGCTAAAAGCTTTATGACGGTCTTTTCGTCCGCAGCTGTTTTGAACGCCAGCCTTCGTCGAAATCTAAGAGATGAGGGTGTCAAATCGCTATTTCTCCGACCAACTTGCAAGGTGCACGATCCAGATATGCGATTTCAACGAGGGGATAGTGCAAAAGCCGAAGAAAATGCACAACGCGACTAGTTCATGACGTACGTTGCGCACCCGCAAGCTGTTATCAGTCACATGGTTGCATGGTACATGATGACACGACTACCCGCGTATGCAGAATGGGAAGCAAGTTTGGGCCGCGTTTCTGAAAATTGCGGGTGCATGTATGCCAGCCTGTACAAGTTAGCGCAGTTCGTTTCCAAAAAGGGGGCTCGAATTGTTGCATATACGGATACACTGAATGACGCCATCGTGGCTTAATATTCTGTCGGAGACTTTTCGATAACGCTTAACTGTACTGCCGTAGGGTCGCTAAATTCGAAAAGCAGCGCAGACTTAATGCAATATTTGTCAACAAACATCCTATATGTGTAATGGTGTTGAGTACATGTAGTAATACGAAACCATCCAGAGTTAGAGTACTTCGTAACAATCACGCAACAACCGACTGACACTCACTCTCACTAACTCACGCAATAACCCATTTTCCACACGCTGTGCATCATTTGCACGTGCAAACCGTCATGTTTAATTTGTGCCCTCACTGAGCGGCATTCAAATCTGGGGGCCGACATTGAACGCTTTCACGCAAAATTTAACTGAAACAAATACCCAGATCGTTACTTTGTGCAGAAGTTAACGGGCATTACACATGTATGCTCGCTCTGCGCGGGAGCATGTATCTGCTGGTTTATTATACTGAGTCCCAGTGAAGCCGCATCCCAAGTGTACTAGAAGAAGAAATATCCCAGTAATGTAAACGGTGATGACGATTACCCGCACGCTATGCGCCTGAGCAAGTCCTCAGCATCGGCATAGCGGTGTTTTATAGCCGTAAAAATAAGCACGTACTTCACGAAATGCGTGGAACAAAGACCTCACAAGCACCGCAAGACCTATCCAGCTTTTTCACCTCTTTTGCAACGCACAACAAATTGTAGGACAGTGAACAGGATGTGACGGTTGGTTCGGCAGATCCAGAGCCGGTAGTGGACGGACCTACTGAATCAGCTCTCTTGCCGCATCAGATGGATTGGGCAAGACAACGCCTAGAAGCTACGCTGTTCGTGCTGTGGTGATTCCCACGGACCGGCAACAACCCACAACCCCTTGCGTGTTGATCGCCTCGCCTGTGTTTGTGCTGTCCCGCGCGGACGTGTCCACCTGTGTCCGTGTCGTCCCGGACATACGGGCCCGTCTGTGTCCGTGTCGTCCCGGGTAGACTACCCGCCTGTGTCCGTGAAGTCCCAGGCAGACAGGCCACCTGTGTCCGTGTCGTCCCGGGAAGACTACCCGCCTGTGTCCGTGAAGTCCCAGACAGACAGGCCCGTCTGTGTCCGTGTCGTCCCGGGTAGACTACCCGCCTGTGTCCGTGAAGTCCCGGGAAGACTACCCGCCTGTGTCCGTGAAGTCCCAGACAGACAGGCCCGTCTGTGTCCGTGTCGTCCCGGGTAGACTACCCGCCCGTGTCCGTGAAGTCCCAGGCAGACGGGCCACCTGTGTCCGTGTCGTCCCGGGTAGACTACCCGCCTGTGTCCGTGAAGTCCCAGACAGACAGGCCCGTCTGTGTCCGTGTCGTCCCGGGAAGACTACCCGCCTGTGTCCGTGAAGTCCCAGGCAGACGGGCCACCTGTGTCCGTGTCGTCCCGGGTAGACTACCCGCCTGTGTCCGTGAAGTCCCAGGCAGACGGGCCACCTGTGTCCGTGTCGTCCCGGGTAGACTACCCGCCTGTGTCCGTGAAGTCCCGGGCAGACGGGCCACCTGTGTCCGTGCCGTCCCGGGAAGACTACCCGCCTGTGTCCGTGAAGTCCCAGACAGACAGGCCCGTCTGTGTCCGTGTCGTCCCGGGAAGACTACCCGCCTGTGTCCGTGAAGTCCCAGGCAGACAGGCCACCTGTGTCCGTGTCGTCCCGGGTAGACTACCCGCCTGTGTCCGTGAAGTCCCAGGCAGACGGGCCACCTGTGTCCGTGTCGTCCCGGGTAGACTACCCGCCTGTGTCCGTGAAGTCCCAGGCAGACAGGCCCGTCTGTGTCCGTGCCGTCCCGGGTAGACTACCCGCCTGTGTCCGTGAAGTCCCAGGCAGACGGGCCACCTGTGTCCGTGTCGTCCCGGGTAGACTACCCGCCTGTGTCCGTGAAGTCCCAGGCAGACAGGCCCGTCTGTGTCCGTGTCGTCCCGGGAAGACTACCCGCCTGTGTCCGTGAAGTCCCAGGCAGACAGGCCACCTGTGTCCGTGCCGTCCCGAGCCGACGTGTCCGCCCGTGTCTGTGCCGTCCCAGGCAGACGGGCCACCTGTGTCCGGGCTCTCCCAGGCAGACGGGCGGCATACCGGCGCGTCCCGCATCGCGCCCCACCTGAACAAGAGCCGACCCAGCAGTGAGTCAGCGTCGGCTGACTTCACCTGCACCACCGCGCCGGTCACTTTTCTCTTCCGCAGGGCGCAGCCCCCGCGAAGCCGGCCATCAAAGGAAAGCCGTCAGCCAACTGCTGCCGCCCCCGGCGCTGGTTCAAGGCGCGGCTTGCACGTGCCGACCCTTTTTTCGGGCCGCCGGGGCTGCTCCGTCGCGGTGTGTATTAAACACGTGCTGCGGTCGATGCATTGTGGTGTAGTTCTGGTCGCGGTCTTATGGATCGTCGCTGCAGACTGCTTTTGTTTCAGCTATGATGCAACTCCCGGCGCGTGAGCAGTGGGCGTAAGTGGCGCGTCGGTGTCAAATACATTGCGCGACCCACAGACGCTCTTCGCGTGGTTTCGAAGCGTCGCATGAGAGCCGTGCTAAGAAGCTTTCCACCTGCTTTAAAACGTCGTCTAGATCTAATCTAAGTATAATGCTATTGCGCTGTTGGCTGATTCATAGCTTGATACTTCTGTGCGGTGGGACCGCGTTGAATTTTTAAAAAATGAGTAACTAACTTAATTCCTACAAAAATCTGCATTTTAATGCTCAGCCCTGACCGGCGCGTCTCGTGCCGAGCCACATTTCAGCAGCAGCTGGTAATAGTGTACATCAAATTATCATATCCGCGTCCCAACGCGCATACCAACTGCCATTCTTACTCCACTTATTGACTGTCATTCTTCTGGAGCCGTACCCAGAGATGCCCTCCAGCTGCAGCCTGGCAGGTGGAGCGGACGACGCTGTCCATGGAGGATAGCAGGTAAGCCTTCTCTCGCCAGAGGACAGAAAACTTCCGCTCTTCAGTCCACCGTTGGATTACGTGAACAGCAGAGGGCGCATGAGGCGTCAAATCCCAAGGAATGCATCAGTGCAGCCCCGCCTTTCAAGACAGAAACGTGGGCCGCGCATCTCCAGTGGCATATATCCGAAGCCACAAACGGCCGCCACCCCGTCGCACAACATCGGCACATAAAATATCGGACTGTAGTGCGCACTGAAGCCAACCAGGCCCTGGATTGGTGACGAGTTGAGAAAAAGTGCAAGCGCCCGAGGACCGTGACCTTACATATCCAAAGCACAGAGTGGTTCCCGGCACGACTCTCCAGTGGCGCTTTGCCCTGATGGAAAGTCTCGTTGCGGCCCACGAACGCGCCAGCGGCCGTCTTTGCGCCATGTCGCATCATGGCCCCGAAGGCGCACCGCTCTGGCTCGTGGTGAGTGGAGTCGGTGCCTCCTCGCCGAGGCTGGGCACTCTGCGGTTTCAGTTTTGCCGGTTGCCATGGTGGGCAGAGCTCTCAGCCGGCCTGGGCAGGCCATGTTATAGTCATGTCATGTTATGGTTTTCCCATGTCATATTATGTCATGTCATAATCATGTCATAGTCCTATCATGTTATGGTTATCCCATGCCATTTTATGTAATGTCATGGTCATGTCATAGTCATGTCATAGTCATACCATAGTCGTGCCATAGTCATGCCATGTTAATGGCACGTCATGTCATATTCCTCTGATGTCATGGTCACCCGTCATGCCATGTCATGTTATAGTTATTCCAAAGTTATTCCATAGTCATGTCATGTCAATGCCAATGTCATGGCATGTCATAGTCATGGCCATTCCAATGGCATGGCATGGCATGGTCATGCACGCCATTATCTGTACGCCGCAATGTACCGCCGAACCATGCGAAAGTATAAGAGGACTGGATGTCGCAGCACTCCCACACAGCCGCGGCTGGCATACACTGCTCTTTCTTGGTACTGTCTGCGTGTTTCATCACCGGATATGCCGCAGTGGCACCCTCGGCAGTCACGGAGCAGCGCCCGACGATTTTCGCCACGGATAAAAAAGCGCGAAATGCCTTCACACCACTGAAGAAGCGCGCCACTTCCGGCACAGAAGCACAGCCCATTAAGGCCAGACGGGGTGCAAAGCAATGCAGAGAAGCGTGAATGGATATTCTTTCTGGATACGTGCAAATGCTCTGTTTCCGCCCCACTCATGACCGAAGTCCATCGTGTGACCAACTCGCCGGGTGTTTCTTTCAGTTGTGTATGCCTGGGCATAAACTTCGCATGTTCTCTGTGGCCGCCTCTGCGACATGCGACGCACCCAAATTCTGGGCGCCATCAAAAGGCGTAATGTTGCAAGAACTCATTCAAAAATATGTTTCCAAAAAGCGTCGTAAATATAAACAAGACTTGGTTTCACGGCTTCCATATTTCAAGGCACGGGTTAGCAGGCTATCTGTGAGACCAATCATGTTAAATGAGCTAAAGAAATCTAAGGATATATTCGACATAAGCATATTATTTTAAGCGCCTTAATTAAAATGAATAGATCCTGTTTCAGTTGTTTGTAACCACGACAAATACATTTATCTGCAAGATGATCTTGCCGCAACGGGAATCAGCTATGCATTTAGTTATTGTGAACAATAAGTATGCACAAATTCTAGTAGAAATGAGGTTAAAAATCATTGTAACAACGTTTTCGCAGCAGATTATGCACTCATATTAATTAGCAGCTTTAATAAGATATAAATATAAGAGCAGCATCCATGCGATAATAGCCTCATGAAAGTCACATTTTGTACCCAGACTGGGTGGGGGATATTTACGTTGCTCATCATTGAAAAACCCTCAATATACGCACCGCAAGTAAAATGATGTTTCTACATTATCCTTTCCAGCCATCTTTCCATCATTATCCTTTCCAGTGGTCAGTTTCCACATTCAGGTTATCAGTTATCTTGATACGACATCAAAACTGGTATGTTGTGTATTTCTTGACCTTACGGCCATTACATATAGCTCTTGAAACGCAGGTTTTTCGAGAAAATATTTACGAACATTGTAATTGTTTGAGATATGAAGGTGTGGCTATTGAGACGATGTCTTTGACGCCGCACCATGCGCAGGTACTTTACAAAAAAGGTAGTCGTTCCGAAAATTTACGCGATGCAGCTGCGAAAGGAAGGAAGGAAGGCATGTTGTAAATTTCGCCGGAATAACTGTATGAAATAGAGGAATCTTTGACGAATGGATTGGCAGTATACATTTCTGTTTTTGTCGTTTTCCTTTTGTGGCTTTCCTGAACCCTAACGCAACGTGGCCAATGGCCTAATACAAAAGTTAACGTTAGATATTTACGCCCAAAAATTTCAAAAACACTCGATATTAACATGTCAAGGCAATGCAAAATGTGCGGAGACACTCTGGAAAGCTCTAGTAAAGACCCGCGGTTTTGGACGTTTTGTTTTGACGTTATTTCTGGATGCATTTAACGCCGTTCATTAGGTGTCCTGGCCGATCCGACCTCTGGCTGATGGCATACCCAACGGGAACCGGGCGTGATGTGCTGACTACCAGGGACGCATGTTATTATGGGAAACAACCTTTCATTGTAAGCCAGTTTTTCGTGCAGTATCATGGGTTGAATACTTACAACCTTGACAGAAATCGATGGGAGACCGCCTCACGTTTCCTCGCCCTCTTTATACGCGCTTTGCGCTGGGGGGATGGTCGTTGCGGATGTCTGAAGAACTCCATTCTACATGTCTGAAGAATGAATCGCAAATCCATAGAAATCAGAATAATCCAGCTGGAGACCGACGTTGTCGTAGCACTTGTCGATTTCACGCCACCTAGTCCTGTGTCGAAGCTTATGAGGCACAAAAAGCAGCACAAATAAACGATCCGGAAGCGTTATTTAGGCCATTTTCCATAAACAGCCTACGACCTTCCTTCTAAGACAAAGTCAACGATTTTCCAGCTTTCAAATCTTCCTCTCCAGATCTCCCCTGCGATTGAGACGTTGTTAAGTATTTCAAAACTTCAACAATACCGCACTTGCTGCGATTACAAATACCAGATTCCCCTAATTTTGTCACTGCCAGTTGTCAACGCTGCTGCAATGTTTCTGTTGTACTGAAGACTATTCACGCTTAAATAGCACCAAATCGCACCCTGTGAAGCCAATAGGAGTACTTTTTCCGTAGCAGTGAGCTTTGCTAAAAAGCTACATTTCTTGGAAACTCTTATCATTTCTTTTGCAAATGGTTCTTCACTCAATACGCGTGGTTTCTCTGGCCTTTCTTATAACATGGAGTTTGGATAACGCATTTTATCGCCACCGTGGATCATATTTCCCGCCGCCACAAATAAATGAATGATTAAGTGAACGACGGCTGACGGACGTCAACATACAGTGCATGCGCGTTGTGGCCATCTGGCGGCATTTTGGTGAAGCGTGTATGTGCAGCTGCGACCCTTTACGTAAAGTTGATGCATGGACGGCACAGTAAATGCGGGCGTGAATCGGCGCATGCGGTGTTGTAAATATGAACACAACCACGACTACCATTTCCATGACAGCATGTGGCATTCCGCTCCGTTTTTTCTTCAAAATGCCGACGTTGCTGGACTTGCCCAACGATTACTGGTGCAGCCGTGCGTCACACAAGATTGTGTTGCCGTATGAATTGATGACGGTACGTCGGTCGGCGCCTTGAAATTTAACTCTCGCCTCCACGCGCTCTGACTACCAAGATACAGTATAACGTGTGAAACACAAAAATTTGGCAAATCCAACTTGGTCGCGTCTACGCAAGTGACCCGTGGCACGTGCGATCGCACAACGAGCCCCACGCGATTTCTCGTTGGTCTGTCTACGGAGTCGCGCCCAATTTTGTTGTTTCTTCGACCACTGGTTGCCGAGAAGTAGCTACGGTTAAGAACACCTATCCCTCGGCTTTGTCGCTAATCACGTTTTCAGGCTGCCCGCGCAAAACCAATGGGCCAAAAACGGCCCTTCCGGCGCGCACCACGCCCGAACCTGGGACTGCAGCGTCTTGCGAGCTGTCTACGGAACACCGCCTCATGTGGCCGCGGGACGTTACTCACGGTGGGACAAACAGACAGACAGACAGACAGACAGACACACAGACATACAGACGGACAAACAGACGGACAGACAGACAGACAGACAGGCAGACAGACAGACAGACAGGACAGACAGACAGACAGACAGACAGACAGACAGACAGACAGACAGACAGACAGACAGACAGACAGACAGACAGACAGACAGACAGACAGACAGACAGACAGACAGACAGACAGACAGACAGACAGACACAGACAGACAGACAGACAGACAGACAGACAGACAGACAGACAGACAGACAGACAGACAGACAGACATACAGACAGACAGACAGACAGACAGACAGACAGACAGACGTACCCTCAGCAAATAGTACGTAGACAAGTATGTGCGGGCTTGCTTTGCGAGACCGCGGAACTGTCTCTTTCAAAAGGCACGAGAAGACTTGTGACATTCTATAAACAGTTGCATTTGCATTGTCTCTGGTTGCTTTTGACACAGTTACTAGGATATTCCGGCCGGTTCGACCTCTGGCTGGCGAGATACCTGACGGGGAGTGCGTGTGATGTGCCAAACACCAGGGACGTATGTAGGTCGTGGAAAGCACACTTCATCTGTTCGCCTGTAAGCCGTCTTCGTGTAGTAGCATGACATTAATCGAACACAACTTTGGCGGAAATAGATCCTTAAGTATTTTGCAGACCCTTTAGTTAAAGAACAAGAAATCTGAATTAGGCTTCACTAAACCTGCCAGGTGATAGCATGCACGTGCCAAGTGCCAGTCACGTGCATTCACACTCAGATACTTACATTTCCAGCTAAATTTGGAAGCAAAATTCTCACTTTCGGGCTGCATATTGCGTGGAAATAGTTCTTGATGCAATCCCCGGGAGGTCACCTTCCGCGACAGTCAATCCGCATATGAGACGAGGCGACCTTGCCATTATTGCTGCTTATTTTATGAAGCCTAAACAATACCGTGCTTGCAGCAGTTTGATCAATAGTGAATGAGTGGCCAGGCATGGATTAGCTCACTGTTGTGACAAATGACACTGCAAAATATGACCAGCCGTTTGATTTCATAGGAGCGGACAATCTTTCACTAAGTTCAGCCAAGGATATGGGAATGTAGGATACCTGTACCATGTAATATCTTCCAGCTCCTGGTTGAGACTTGGGTACCTTTAGCTCAGGGTCTACAATATTACGCTTGCTGCTTAGAAATGAAAATAGCAAATTGGTGGTGATTTTTCAACAAGCCTTATAACTAATGCCGCATGCTGTTCATTTTAGCCCTATGAAACGGCCCGTGAATTTGTGTGGGGCACGCCGTGCTTCCTCATGTTGCCATTTTCATTCGAGCCATGTGACGTAATGACACAACATTGTTAGACACAATCAGCTCACCATTCAGCTAATGCAATTTACGGAGAATGTGATTCAGCTCATGACTCAGAGCGGTGTTTCTCTAAGTGAGCTGACTCAGCGCGCGACTCACTTCTAATGGTTGACTCTTGAGTCAACGCATGATTCACCCCGAGTCGGACAAACTCCGGTTTGGTGGTAGAATTGCGAGTGTCTGCAGGACTCCAGTTTATCTTAGTCAACGAGCTATCGTAAACTCATGACGATAGCGTTAGCCGGAACCTGAGACAAACGCTGCCGCTGAGCTAACCGATTCCGCGCCAAATGGTCACGCGCCGGAGCTGAGGGTGGCGCCAAAGCAGTAAAATAAATGACTCAAATGCATCATTTGACACATTCTTCTGCAACTAGCCTACGATCTGGTTGCCAGCACATAATCAGCGATTACACACATTTCAACTCTTGCCCTCTGGATTTTCATTGCGTTTTGAGCGTCGTTATCCATTCCAAAAGCTTTCAGAGGGCCGTTCTTACTGCCAATACAAATGCTAGATGTCCCTAATTGTTCCGCTGCCCCATGTCAACGCTGCAGCAATGTATCTGTGTCACCACACTGTACCGTGACTCCAAAGTCGTCGACACTTTGAAATCGAATTCACGCCCAAGCGGGGTGTGGCTGCCGAGTTCTGACATTAAGCGTGAAAAACGGTCGAAAACGTTCCGAATCGTTTCGGCTGATCACGTGCGCGTGACACGTGACACATACAGCCACATACGTGACAGCACATGATTCCCCAGTCAGCCCTCCATCAACGCGTGTTAATTTTGCGTCGCTTCGACACGTGGTTGCCAAGATGCCGGCACAGTTTGGAACGGCCGCTCCCCGGCTTTGACGTGGGTCACTTTTTCGAATCACCCATGCAAAACCAATGGGCTAAAAAGCAATTTGCCATGCGTGCCACGTGCCACCCGTTGACCGCACCGGCACGTAACTTGGGACACATCGTCTCGTGCGTACGTGCGTCGCGTCAAAATTTCACTTTTAAGCGATCCGTTGTTCGGCCTGCATGTGACTCGAAAGGCAAAAGACGACAAACAGACAGGCAGGCAGACAGACAGTCGCACTCTTTTGAGACAGTTATATAGACAAGAGTAACCCACCTGCTTCGCTGGGCGACTAACGAGGTAAGCCAAGTTCTTGTTCCTGCATTTGCTAGGAAATGTAGTGAGGAAGACATGCCTAAACATGCCGGTTTTTGCTGCGTAATTTGCCACAAAAAACATTACAGATATCATCCCAACCCAACTATTTCATTCTCTTTCGTAATTTACCTGGCTGTCCTTGTTCATCGTTTTTCTACCTTGTCGTCTGATGCGGTGTTCTTGGTTTGAAAAAGAAACGCAATAACACAATGCCGACAAAATTAACGCTAAGCGCACTGAATTATAACGCCAAACAGTCTTACGGTCAAGTCGGCAAAACATGTTATTCTGCCTGACACGATGCCGTGCATATATATATATATATATACACATATATATATATATATATATATATATATATATATATATATATATATATATGTACCACTTTGAACGCAATTGATGACTGGCCGCTGGTCACCCGTCTTTCCCCGTTCATACCCCTATGCTGAAAGCAGGTTATTATGCAATAAGGAGGCCATGCCAATGATTAAGAAAAGACACATACAGAATGTTACGGGCGTACCATTCTTTAAACAATTGAGCCCAACGTTCGCAAAGCGCGCACAGGTTCCTTGTCACATAGTACTGTGGCCAAACGGATGAGAGGGCAACAACAGCGGCACAAAGTACCGTATGAAACCACCAGAGGCCTACGACTATCATCATCATTATTCAGCTTGCAAATGTTGCTCTCAAAGTGACGACAAATTCATTGTGGTTGTCGTTTTGTTGTGCATTCAAAAAGCTTCAATAAAACATTTTTGACCACCAGTGCTAGTGCTAGAGTTGCTAGATTTCAGCTGTCACTAATCAACACTGCCGCGAAGCTACTGCTACATTCTGTAAATATTCCAATAAATATTGGCACATCAAAAGCGATAAAAACACGAAGAGACTCGAATAAACGGCGAAAGTGGTCATAATCCCTGATTTTGCATACATTTTCAGTTTGAATGTGTACGAGTATATATATATATATATATATATATATATATATATATATATATACATGTAATGATTGTGTATATTGCACGGACTGAAAAACGTTGCAGCTGTTACACAAATGTAACAATCATCGATGGTCGTAATGTTTTTTCTCGCACTGAGTCCTGCTTTTAAACTAACTTGGCTCTTAATCTCTTCGAATTCTTCAAAAAACACCTTACCTCTTTTCTCCTCAAATCTATTTCCCATCCTCGTCTCTCTGTTCACTAAGAATCGCATGCGCCACGTACGAGCAGTGATCTCTGCGAAGCCTCGCCAAAAATAACTTTTTCACCCGACATTTTGATTCCCAAGCTTTTTCACCGGATGTGTTTTTTGCGTCGGCGCCCACACTAAGCCGCTCTTCTGCGGGAACTGTGACCGCACCAACCAATAGTGGAGGTTCCGGGTCAGCGGCAGAATTTTGAGGCGCAAGCTTACCACGCCATGATGCTCGGTAAGGCCCTCCCTGCCTTCTGTCATCACACCTTTAGCGCGCCCTCTGCTACCAGCCGCAGGCCATCTCGGTCGGAGGCAAACAGCGAACCTCTAAAACGTCTTGAACCCAACCGCCACCGAGGAGAGGAGTGAATCGCATGTCTCACTGGCCAACTGATAGATCGGATCGCGCCTTCAGGTATTGCCGGGAGACGAGCTATCAGCTGGCAACAATTCAACATTATGAGCAGAGATTAGTGTCCTGTGAATTCGTTATCGGCTTGATCCTTTTCTCATAAATGATCTCACATTGACTGCTAGTGAGAGGTGCCAATGCGTGGTTAAGCTGCCGGAAGTCGTCACAAGTCCGCCGAAAACAATGCTGAAGTGCCATAGTTTTGCGAAGGAAAGATCCGTTCAGAGTGCAGCTTCCTGCCCATAGCGTCATATCGAACCAATCACTGACCGGCACCAGCTGGTAACAGCAGGCGGCAGGCCATTGGCGTCGTCATTTCTGACCACGTGACCGACATGCAGTCCTTTTTGGAATGCGCCAATAGGCAATTTGTGCCCAAGCGTAAGGCCTGGAGCGTTGAGAGTTATGGGTTGGGAGTTGAGGGCAATAGGGTTATGATTATGAATATATCCATGTGTAGCAAATTCTGGGTATTTCAGTTTATTACCCCATACAAAGGTGTAGCATTCTCCATTGTCGTTATTTCATCGTGGGAGCGCTGTGACATGCAAACGTGGTGTTGAAAGAGTTGTTAAGTGAAACTTGCATTACTTGTACTTGAAAGCTCGAATGGAATGGCCATTGCACGCAAAGAAAATAAATTCGTTGTGTTATAAGAACCAGCGTGGTCTGCCCTTATTGTAGCATAGATTTGCTGCTTAACTTGACGGATTACCTAAAATTAATGAGATTACCGATCGTACTCGGTCCCACTGTACCACGCTACTTATTTTCAGTGATCTTACTCCAAGTACGTGGTGCTTTAACAGTTCTTCACAAAGCACATCACGAAAAAACACACTTGATTATCGGACCGACTAATATGGCAGCAAACAAGCCCTATATAACATGACCAGTCCGACTTAACCCGCTCAGCCGCCGTTTAAGCTCACGATGCCACGTAACGTAAAGGGCAATTGGCAAGCGCCTGCAAATTGCATGTTTTGAAGCAAATCAGTTCACGAACCCGGGCTTCGTGCTTTGAATTTCGGATGAATTCCACGCAAAAGTCTGCTTGACCGCCCTAATATTTCAGATCTTCAGAGATGAGACAACAGTAAATTATGCTCCAGGGATGCTGAGGCGGGCACCAGCGGGTATTCCAGAGCGATCTAGGGGGAAATCCAGTAACAGGACCCTGTCGTAGGCACCTCCGGTGGGTTGACAGGCCCTAAGGCAGTCGAAGCACAATTCACCTGATGACTTGAACATTTTGGGCTTGTCGTTGATATTGTTACAGGGACAAAAATGGTTCATTCGGGACCACGCTGAAAGAGACCCAAGACTCGGAAGCGAGACATATATATATATATATATATATATATATATATATATATATATATACATATATATATATATATATATATATATATATGTATATATATATATATATCTCTCTCTCTCTCTCTCTATCTCTCTCTCTCTCTCTCTCTCTCTCTCTCTCTCTTTCTCTCTTTCTCTCTCTCTCTCACTCCCTCTCTCTTTTTCTCTCTCCGTCTCTCACTCTCTGCAAATGAGGGAGCAAGTACGAAAGCTTTGATGTGCCTTATCAAACTGACTGTTTGGGGAGCACATGTCAGTGGTAAGATGTCTGTCGGTATGTGGTAAAACAAAAATATCAGTTGCAAGAAATCCTATGAAGCCCAGAGCATATATTCCTACGGGCGTAGGGTTTAAGGTAGTATCATAAGCTTTTAGGCGGAGTAAGAGGTTAGACGTGGTTTGTAGTAGGTTTGCAGCCTGCCGCTGGAATGAAACCACTTATAAAAGTGACATTCATATGCTATTTTCCATGAAACGTTTGGCAAATTTCTCGCAATCAGCATTCGTGAAAACGATCGTTATGCAACATCTTAAGCGCAATCTGGTTTTTGGAAGACCGATCCTTACAATCGCTTTCTCAGCCGCGTATCTCTTTGCATGAAGCAACATCTGCAATGCAAATGCTTTCAGATCCGGGTGACAGAATTCCAGAAATTATCGAAGGGTTGAACTGGGTACGATGACTTTAGCTTCTCCTTTCATCCCTCGGCAGCGGAAATGCCTTCCAAGAACGTCATTATCCAGTCGTTTCCAAATAATGTATCAAATGTTGCAATGAGTGTCATTAATGATGCTAAACAGAGTATCATGGATGATGGGAAGGATAAGGAGAGAACGTGAGGTCAAGGGCAAGCGGGCCCAAACTCATGAGTCAAAGAGTGGGTGGGCTCGGACTCGGGAGTCAAAGATTGGGTAGGCTCGGACTCGGGAGTCAAAGAGTAACCAGATTCAGGCTCGGGATCCGCTTCATGACCTCTTTGTACTCGAAATCAAATGCCTATTTAAGGAGAGTCGTGAAGACTCGACCAAGATTTGAGGAGATGAGTAAATGTATCGACGAAACGGACACAGGGCCGATCCCCACTGGTTCCACGTCACAATCCGGGCAGGGGGCTTGTACTCGGAGTTGAAAATTTGAAAAGCCTTGGACCCGGATCATACTTCCATTTTCATTTTACTTTCGACTGCAATCGAAGCGCATGTCTCAGCGACCAAACAAATATTTCACACACAATTGTTGTAATATATTAGCCAAGAGTTGATTTAGTTAAATGTATCTATGAGTGGGCATTTCCGAAGCCATCAGCTTGTGTTGGGCTGGATACGTCGGGCTCGGTCCGGCTAGGCCCATGTGGGTTCGCTTAGGTTTGGATAGATAAAAACGTTTTGGCCACGACCCACGACATTTATAATTGATCATCAAAACTTCGTAAAGACTGATGGTGCTTGCGTACAATGATCTTCCAATCGGGGTCCGGAAAGGCGTCGAACAGGGCTATGGCTTGATTTGTTTTAGGTCAGGCTGGGATCTGGATGTGATTAAATGTTCAGTTTTTGCTCTCGGCGTTTTGTTTTTCTGACGACAACCTTAGACGAAATTATTATTTCTGCAATCCCGTAAGATGCTCAAGTTTATGATGCTGATGAGGATGAAAATGATGAGATGAAGACCCTCATGGAGGGGATGAAGATGATAAAGAAGCTGAAGATTCTGATGCTGATGCTGATGCCAGAACCGAACGTGTGACTTCAGATCTCACACTGACCGACCTGCAAGGAGCTTGACCCAGACCCACCCTCACGAATCATGCAATTTGTTTAACTCGGGGTCGGATTCATACCAATCTGACACAACAGTGGCGGTCCCCGAACCCAGACTCGTGCTCCAAACACCAAACCCCCTGACTTTGACTCTGACTCGGGTTCGCGTTCCTGCGTGGTGATGGCGGTCCTCAACAGCGCTGTCGTCCATGAGCTTGGCGCGGCTGGGTACCACCGTGTGAGAACATCAGTTGGAGAAGCGATCTCACCAGTGGTGCGCCGATGGAGGTAAACGAAGTGTATGCGAAGCAGAATTGTAAATATTGTAAATTGTGAGAGAACCTGAACACGAAAGCGAGCCCTGCGAATCTCACCCCTTTGCTTTTAGACTACCCAAGCAGGATCACATTCAACCACATTTTAGAGGCTGAGACCGGGCCACGGTTCCGAGCGAGCTTTGACTATGCTCCTGGCACCGGCTGCGACCTTCCTTTTGAACCCGTCCAGGACTGCCAGCGGCCCGTCGTCAGATGCAACAGCCGCCCACGAGCGGCGACATTTCACCCGCCCGGCAGCGCGCCGTCCGTCGCAGGCCGCGCGCCGGGCCATCTCCTGGTTCCGGTTCGTGTTCCGAGTCGGCGCGTCGCCAGGGCTTGGCATCCAGTGGCCCGCAGGTCAAGCCGCGCCGCCGGCCTCACTTCCGGCTGGCACCGGCGCGCCCCACTCCCACGCCACCGGAAGCTGGCGGCGGCATTGTTCAATCGGGAATTATCGGCGGCGGGCGCCAGCGCCGATAAGCGCGGCGCCGCCACCGCCCGCTGATTGCCGCCGGCGTCGGCGGGGGCGGTAGATAGCGCACGATGCGCCAGATACGTGCACGCTGGCGCAGCCCTGCCATCTGGCGGAGCAGGCTCAACTACCGTCATCGTGTATCCTTAAGCGGACGATAATTGACCTTGGGCATACCTGGAGCGCTGCTTAAACGACGATCAAGCAGCATTGGTCGTGCTGTCAAAAGTCAGCTTGGCAGCGTACTGGCGTCAGCATGTACCGGTGCTTGTAATCACTCGTGATCACGAGAACATCTATAAGTGTCGAGCTTGGTAGGGTAACCAATGTTTCCTTGGAGCGTCGTTCAACCAGTATCTTCTGGTATATTGGGGGTCGGTTATTGTCGGTGTAAGAATCCCGAAGTCATAATACCGCAAACAGGAACTCTAGGCCTTTATTGCGTATATCAATGGCAAACGCCGGCCGGGGCACAGAGAATTGCGAGCACGAATGAGGCTAAATAATGTCCAAAGTGCACCCTGACTTGACCTGACTTCAATTTAGCGTTGGTACCACTAAAATGTGATTTGGCCTGACCACATGCTGACCGGACGTTGACCATACTTGGTCTTGGTCCCTGACTTCTGCTAACACATGGCATGTGGTTGGGAAGCGCAAAGGCATGCCCCTCCCCCCCCCCCCCCTTTATTTTGATACAGTCTCCAATGCTGCACAACCATTATTACGAATGCTAAAATGCTCTAAATTACTTCCAATGTTCGCTTACTTTTTTAGGTATTTTCCCAGAATTGCAACATCATCAACAGCTTGGCAGATGTTAGCTTCGGACGACACAGCGATGTTAGCAGCTTAGCAGATGTTAGCTTGGGACGACACAGCGGCGTCAACAGCTTACCAGATGTTAGCTTGGGACGACATAGCGACGTCACCAGCAGCTTAGTTTTGCGGAGCGGCTCCTCGACAGGATTGGCTTGGACCATCAATTGCCTTCATCACCTTTCTCGGATCCGACGATTTCATCCTGCGACAGTCTGGCACTTTAAATCCCGTGGGCGGTGGCCGGCGAAAGTTGGCCCTGCTTCAGCCTGCTAAGGTGCGTGTTATCTGACGGTTGATATCAACGGCAGGCGCGGCAGATTCGTCCGCAGGGCGCCCGTCTGCATATCTGGGACTGCTTGACGGACAACTGACTGATGGCGTGACGGACAACTGACTGATGGCGTGACGGACA
Organism: Pollicipes pollicipes; assembly: GCF_011947565.3. Classification (NCBI taxonomy): domain Eukaryota; kingdom Metazoa; phylum Arthropoda; class Thecostraca; order Pollicipedomorpha; family Pollicipedidae; genus Pollicipes; species Pollicipes pollicipes. Next base: position 197,054 of record NW_023596733.1, on the reverse strand, counting down.
GCTGACTGATGACGTAACGGGCATCTGACCGATGGCATGACGGACAGCTGACTGATGACATGATGGAATGCTGACCGATGGCATGACGGACAACTGACTGATGACATGACGGCTGACTGATGACGTGACGGATAGCGGACGGATTGCGTGACGGATAGCGGACTGATGGCGTGACGGACAGCTGACTGATGACATGACGGAAAGCTGACTGATGGCGTGACGGATAGCGGACTGATGGCGTAACGGACAGCTGACTGATGACGTGACGGACAACTGACTGATGACGCGACGGACAGCTGACCAATGACATGATGGACAGCTGACAAATGACATGACGGACAACAGACCAGTCATGCACTGACAGCTGTCCAAGGATATGACGGACAACTGACTGATGGCATTAGGGTCAGCTGATCGATGACATGACGGACATCTGACCAATGGCACGACGGCCAGTTGACTGATGACGTGACAGACAACTGACCGACGACCTGACGGACAGTTGACTGACGACGTGACAGAAAACTGACTGATGGGCCGCCGCGTAACAGACGCGTTCACTAATAACCAGCACGGCCGACAACGCCTGTCTCCGAAGGCCTCGAGTGAGCATGGCGGCTCTGGTTCAGCAGACTTTTTTAAAAGCGAGCGTGACGCACAACGTCATGTATCCTTTTATGGAGCACGACTGCAGAGGCCATATTAGCGCCCAGGGTCCATGGTGCAATCATAGACGTTTACAGAACTATTCTATATTTACTTTGCAGAGATCAGTAAAACGGGAGATTTTGTTTAAGAATAACTGTATGTTTTGCCCCTCAAATCTGCATGTGAGCAGAATGCGCAGCATCCCCAGTGCTGACTGCTGCGCTGCCTGGGCCCAGGATCACCATGCACACCATATTCTAGCTCTGGCTGCTGCGCTGGGTGGACCCAGGGACACCATGCCCACCATGTTCTAGCCCTGGCTGCTGCGCTGGGTGGGCCCAGGGACACCACGCACACCATGTTAAGCACTGGCTGCTGCGCTGGCTGGACCCAGGGATGTCATACACACAGCTGTCGTCTTAACCCACCGCTTACCACTGCACGTTGCCAGCATGGCTTATCGCGCATCGCTGTGTTAGAATCAAAGTGGTTAACGTCAACAAGTCCTATTTTCCATGGAAAATGTGCATCATTTTCCATCGCAAGTATGCATTATTTTCTATGGCAGGCATGCATCATTTTTCATGGCAAACATGCACTATTATCCATGGAAAACACGAATAATTTTCCACGGAAAACATGCATCATTTCCCATGGCAAACGTGCATCATTTTCCACGACGAACATGCACCACTTTCGAAGGCAAATGTGCATCATCTGTTATGGCAAACGCGCATCATTTTCCAAGGCTAACGTGCATCACTTTCCATGGCAAGTGTGCATCATTTTCCATGGCAGATGTGCAGACCTTCGACAAGCGTCGCCGTTGGCAGGAGCGGTCGGCGGTCCTCGCATGACCTTGGGCGCGACCTCGGCACACCCGGCCCGGGAGCGATCTCGGCCGAGCCGGCGCTCCGGGTGTGAGTCGCGATGGCATTTCGCGCCCGATTCACTTCGACAATCGGAGACAGCAGCGGCGTGGCGATCGTGCTGGAGCCCTGCAGCAGGGCGGTCCAGTCCAGTCCAGTCCAGTCTAGTCCAGTCCAGTCCAGTCTAGTCTACAGTCCAGTCCAGTCCAGTCCAGTCCAGTCCAGTCCAGTCCAGTCCAGTCTAGTCTACAGTCCAGTCCAGTCCAGTCCAGTCCAGTCCAGTCCAGGCCAGGCCAGGCCAGTCCAGTCCAGTCCAGTCCAGTCCAGTCCAGTCCAGTCCAGTCCAGTCCAGTCCAGTCCAGTCCAGTCCAGTCCAGTCCAGTCCAGTCCAGTCCAGTCCAGTCCAGTCCGGTCCGGTCCAGTCCAGTCCAGTCCAGTCCAGTCCAGTCCAGTCCAGTCCAGTCCGGTCCAGTCCAGTCCAGTCCAGTCCAGTCCAGTCACGTCACGTCACGTCACGTCACGTCCAGTGTCTAGTCCAGTCCAGTCTAGTCCAGTCCAGTCCAGTCCAGTCCAGTCCTCGCCGCCGTCACCCGCGCCCACAGCCCGGCTGGTGCCAGCAATGACCTTGACTGTTTACGGCAAGGTCGTCAGATGGTTTCGTAAGAGGTCTGGTTTCAGTCAACGCCAGGCTTGGTAATGCGCATGGCGATAATTGGCAAGGGCGCCTGCAGCGTGTCACGCTGGCTACCAGTGACGTTCAGCAAACGAATAGCGGCACCGGGCTTGAAACAAGGAGACGAATATATCACTCGGTGACATTGAGAATCATCAGACTTTGAGCCCAAGGCGTCGCGAGCAGCTGCAGAGGAAGGTGTAAATGTACTTCGCACAGGGTGGATATGCCTATGGAAACGGCTATAATCCACTGGCTCAAGTTGCCGCAGTGATGTGCAGTGATTGCGGTGATTGCGGTGATTGCGGTGATACTAAGTCCTGCGGTTCCTTGACAGGCATTTGACGTTCATTTTGTCATTTTGTTTACCCGTATTTTGGCTGATGTCTGGCATACAAAAGAATTTACCAACTGCAACTAGGTACTACAATAGCTCTGACTCGTACAACTCAGTTTGCAAGCCTTCCGGCTCAGATAGCATTCACTTCTGAATAGTTAGATGCGTGTTAGCCCAGCAAGAGCAGCTGCCAACGCACGCATATGTAAATGCTACGTCACCTGGCACATAGCACCATCAAAAACGTACAATGCATTCCAGGTGGAGTTTCATCGATCACGCTATTCCAAAAAGCACATAAATAAACATCCAGGTGGCAAAACAAAGATAAACAACATGCAGCCGACGAAAATAAGCTAATTGGTCCTGCAACTGGTCTTCAGCGGCCTGGTCCGAGCACTTCGCCATAAACACTTCAATCTTGACGGTGGGTGTGGGCGTTTCTCAACATGTGACATCATTTAAGGCGATGTGAAGGCATGGCCGCAGCTGCTTCTACCAGCTCAGGGCCACACGTTTATTTTTGCCGTCTACAAGACCACAGGACATAGCGTGCGGACGACGACGGCAAACAAATCCCGCCGCCAACATAGAACACCGCGCAGCCTCCTTCATTCAGACCCGTCGCCTCTCGTGAAGTTTGTCACTTCGAAGTCACGAGCGGAGGGTGGCCAGACGGTTGGCATAGGTGGGGGGGGGGGGGGGGGGGAAGGCTCCGGTAGCGACCAAAAAACGGCCTCAGCCGCCAGCGCTCAAAGGCACCCAGGCACTCAAAACTCGCAACACTGAAAGTGATCCGTTTAACACCAACGACACCAGTGTTGACGCCAAAGACACCAGCCACACCAACAGAAATGACTTGCACGACACAAGCGGCACCAATGCTGACACCAACGACACCAGCTACACCAACGGGAATGGCTTGCACGACACCAGCGACACCAATGTTGACACCGAGGACACCGGCCACACCAACGAAAATGACCAATACGACACCAGCGGCAGCAATTTTGACACCAACGACACCAGCCATACCAACAGAAACGACCCACACGACACCAACGCGACCGCAAGGCCAGGGCTTGGTCACGCGGTCTGTGTATACGACACGAAATTCGCCGAACCCGCTCCTCTGACGTCAGAGCTTGCCCGCTTTAGACGGAGCCGACCGTTTGCTGATGTTTAGACGCTCGGATCGAACCGGGCCCCCGGGTCCGCTACGAACGAACACTCAGACTACACACGGCCTCTGTCTCAGCCCGGCGCCGCCCGTGGGACACGGCGGGCGGCACGGGCGAGCTCAGGCGCGGGGACGGACAGACCTGTAGCTGGCGTTTGCTGTGGTGTCGGTTGCCGTGTGGTGCATCAGGTGCGGGTACGGACGGACCATCAGCTGACGTTTGCTGTTGTGTCGGGTGCCGTATGGTGCATCCGCGCAGCCGCCGATGATGGGTGCGACGGGCGAGCTCAGGCGCGGGGACGGGCAGACCATCAGCTGGCGTTTGCTGTTGTGTCGGGTGCCGTGTGGTGCATCCGCGCAGCCGCCGATGATGGGTGCGACGGGCGAGCTCAGGCGCGGGGACGGACGGACCCTTAGCTGGCGTTTGCTGTGGTGTCGGGTGCCGTGTGGTGCCTCCATAGCCGCCGATGGTGGGTGCGACGACTGGTTTTTAACGGCGTCCCTCTGGTCGGCACTTGTCACCGCAGTGTTTCCTTTTCCAGCTGAATCCATTGTGTTTCACGTGATTGGACGACTAGCGGGGTTAAAAGCGGGCACTGATAGGCGTTGGTGGATAGGATACATTAATAAAGTCAAAACTGGGGGTCGAATATGTAAAACTGTAGGCGACGAGATGAGACTGATCGACTCTTCCCGTGGCCCATTAAAAACCACTGAGCTCATCCGAGTTCATATCATCTCAACCGTAACGAAAATGGCTGAGGTTAGACGCAGCTCAACTTGACAGAAACACCATCCCAATCGCCTCCACCCAGTTTGACTTTGAATAACATTTTCTTCAGATATTGGTGTGTTTTCTAATTCCAGCATTTCATTTCAAATGTTTCAACATTGTGTCAAGCTCACACGCTCTTTAGAAATTCTTGCAGGTCCGGTAAGAGGTCTAATACATTTTCACCAGCAATGTCTAGAAATGTCGAAAGAAAGCAACCACCTCGTGGTCGGACTAGCTCGGCCAGCCTCTGCTCATCTCACTTTCTGCACCTGCAACGGGACCAGACCCACATAGCCCTGTAAATTGCTGCTCGAAGCCATGCTAGAGTGCATTGTGAAAAGGGATCGATACATGAATCTGCACGTTCCCGCAAACTGTGGCGTCCCAACTACCACAGCCGAGCTTGAGTTTTGCTGCCACCGCCCTGTCGTTATCCCGGTAATTACAATTTCGCTGGCGCTCCAGGTATCACAGCATCGCTGTTTATTGTATATGTCCCGTTTATTACAGCCTTGCTGTCGTTCCACCCACCACAGTCCAGCAATGGCTGCTACATGACTGCGTAGTTCAGGCACCTGAAAGGCCCCATTACTACTACTTCTACTGCCACAATCCAGCAGTGGGCACTACATGACGGCACAGCCGAGCCGCCCGAAAGCACAAATAACACCGCCACCACCACCACCACCACGATCCAGCTGCGGGCACTACATGACGTGCAGTCAAGACGCCCGAGAGCCGTCATGCTACTACTTCTACTACAGGCCTGGTGATGCTGCAGATTTAACACCCCCGCTATTGTCCCAGTCATCACAGTCCCGCTAGTATCCCAGTCATCACAGCCCCACTGGTGTCCCTGTCATCACAGTCCCGCTAGTGTCCCAGTCATCGCAGTCCCACTAGTGTCCCAGTCATCACAGCCCCGCTAATGTTCCTGTCATCACAGCCCCGCTAGTGTGCCTGTCATCACAGTCCCGCTAGTGTCCCAGTCATCACAGTCACGCTAGTGTGCCTGTCATCACAGTCCCGCTAGTGTCCCAGTCATCACAGTCCCGCTAGTGTCCCAGTCATCACAGTCCCGCTAGCGTACCAGTCATCACAGCCCCCGCTAGTGCCCCAGCTATCACAATCCCCCGACGCGCCAGTTATCAAAGTCCCGCTAGTATCCCGGCTATGGAAGCAGTTATTCCAACCCCGTCCGTCTCTGCCATCGCATTGGCAGTCCGGCCGTGTCCCAGTTACCCCCCTCCCCTCCCCCACGGGGACGCGCTTCCTCGTCGGGTCACGTGACCGGTCCGCCGGGGACGGGACGCAGCTGTGGCAGGCACGTGCCGCGGGTCATGACCCTTCACGCTGGGTGGTCGAGCCCCCGCTGTCGCAGGTCACGAGGTCATCACCAGAGAGCGGTACGACTCAGCTTTCGCTTTCGATAGAGACGAACGTGAAGTGCCTGGACAATGTGGCCACGTCCGTGGCCAAAAGTCGTCACGCATGGCGACCCAAGCTCTCCTGAGAGTGTGGTGGCGAAAACTTTCGCCGAGTTCTTCAGCGCATTCAATGCTATTTTTGCTCGGAGAACTTTGCTTGCCGGCGTCGCTCTCTGTCTTGCAGTGTAGTCTTGTCTTGTTGGTGGGTCTTAGCCATGTGGATGGCAGTTTAACCCCATATGTTCGGGATTAATTTGACTAATTTTAGCGCGTGAGTTACAAGCCCAATATTAATGAGCTGAACTACAAGTTTTCGATGAGCAGAAGCGTACTCAACGGAGAAAACGGAGAAACATGGGCTCTTTGGTTCATGTGAATAGAGCGTCGAATCCCCTCGTTTGTGTATGTCTCATTTTAGTGGTCGGGTCACGAGAGCGATTGCAGTGCGGAGATCACGGTGGCCATGTTGGTGCTCAGGACATGATAATTCTAGTGCCGAGGCTACGATAACCACGAAGACATACAACCTATTTTCGTTCCTGCATCCCATTGCAATCCATCACTGCCCCGCTTATGACGTCTGCATGATCTTGACAGTGGGGATAAATAGAAACACTCCATATTGATTGCAAGATTTCAACGATAGTGGTGGTTTTGCCTCCTCAGCATCACGTCGGAATGGGTGCGTTGGCATCTGTCGGTATACCAGAATGGGTGCGTTCGCCCCCGGCGGTGTACCAGAACAAAGGCGGATGTCCCATGCAGAACATTGATGGGAACAGGTATGTTGCTTAGAGCTTTGGAATGCCATAAATAAAAACATTTGCTTCTTCACTTTCTATCGCTGTGCCTGTCATCGGCCATGCAACTTTATGCATTCACCTCTGCAACCTGTGCACTCTACAGGAATGTCTGTCACGACCACCTTGTTATCAGTAAGCAAGACGTTCACGATTCTTCAGGCTGGATTGTGAGCCCTTGCTCTCTGCCCGGCCCCCCCTCTCCTCCCCTCGCCCGAACCTCCTCGGCCAGCAGCTTCGCTCATCATCGGCCTCGGCTCAGCCCCATTTGCCACGTGTTGTGCCCGCTTCCGGACATCCGAGAATCTCACATCGAATGCATAACAGACAACGCGATGACCGCATGATATGAACAAGCATACCTGGATTACAACACACAAATTTACGCCGATTTACCGATATGCTATCTTCCCTGTGCAATCTCTACTTCATCCGTAAAATGGATAAATGCTTCTAGACGTACTTTATCTTTATTTTTGACGCATTTGAACGCATTGAGTCTTTTTGCGACATAGCATTTGTTCTAACATCGGTAAGCAGTTTGGCAATGCCTGTGTCCGCAGAGGCGGCGTTTTGTTCCGGGATGCTTCCAAAATGGAAAGAAAAAGTGTGGAGGTAATCACTAGAAGCTGCCAAATTTCAGCGCTCAAATCGCACAGTTTGACGGCAAGATTGGAAAAAGTCGATATTGTTGGGAAAATGGCCAGGTATTCCCGGGATCAGGATGGGGTTTACGCTATCCTCCACCTCCCAGTGATAGGATCATGAGCTCAAAGTTATTACCCCGAGTTAAGACCAAAGTTGTTCTTACGTTACATCGATGACATCTTCGGCATCTGGACCCATGAGTCGGGCTCGCTGCAGACTTCTTTACAAAAATCGATCAACATCAATCCAGTATTTTCCCGCTCTGGGGCCCACAAACTTGCCGATTCTTCCCTAGGATTGCACCACATAAAGGGGCCGAAAAATGGAATCGACAAGTTTGTGGACTCTTTTCGGCCCCTTTATGTGGTGCAACGCTATGGAAGCTACACAACAGAACTCTACCTTCAAGTCATGAACGCTCATATCATACTACATGACAGTTCATCACACCCCTTGGCTGCTGTGAAAGTGGTTCTTATTTCACGGATGCGGGAAGCGTTGCGGATATCATCCGATCCACAATCGTGACAGCGTAGTCTAACGAAGATGTCTCTCCTTTTACGTGAGAACCGGTGCGCAGAACACAAAGTGCAAGGTGCAGCACATGTGTCGCACGTTCTTCATTTGGCGCTGCAGCAGATTTGCGTCGGAGTTGTAAAGAAACAAAGTAAGCAAATCATGTCTGTGAAAAACTCCCTTTTACAGACGACAAGCTGTGTAAACAAGTCAATGCCGGCTTACGGTCGGGTGATAGGTGCGGCCGCGGGGCAGCAGCGACTAGCGGTGCTAGTTAAAAATCCATTTGGGCAAGACCTGCGCTGGAGAGCCCATCGTCTCCAGCTGGGAGCATGAGCTGCCATATATGTGGGAATGGACTGCAAGGCAAATGCACGCGGAAGAACGCAGTACACGAGATATGTTGTAATCGTCGTCCAGGGATATTCTAGGTAGGAGAACCATAACGAAGCATTCGTGGTCGGTTAAGTGAACACCTTGGTTACGCACGTTTACGGAGATCGTGCATACTACTAGGAGAACACATGGTAAACCAACACGCAGCAATCGAGCATAGCGCAACAAATGCCATCTTTAGAGCACAAATTTTGACAGTAAATAAAGGCATCACGGACCTCAAGCTTTCAGAATCGCTACACATTCGGAATCTTTGCTGTAAGCTGATTGTACAAACGCCATCATGTGATAAGGTTTGAACAACATTTTTAGGTCATGCACGTTCCTGAGGTTCAGGCGATGTTCTTGGTGGCCGATGTTCGCGTTGAGCAATTTTCTAACCTAATACCTAGTGTGGGTATTGTAACCTTCTGGCATAGCCTTCTGTGTTTTTCTGCAGCCTCTAAGTAGAATTGATGTATTTGGGGTGCTTGGAGCCCGGATCAGATCTGGAGTATTTTCTGGATTCGCGTGTCTTACTTTCAAGTGTAATGCTTGGTTTAAGCCTTCTGCACCCGTAACCCTTACAATCCCTTCAGAAATCTTCAGACTGTGCGCACCTTCAATACTTGATAACTGTCAAAAGAATTGTTGTTTATCACCACGATACTGTTTAACCAATACCTCCTGGCATCGTTTATCACCACGACCACGTTACTTTGGTCGTCAGAAACTGAGGACCTTTCCTTCTAATATCAAGCCGTTGGATTACTGCACCACCCAAAGCCGCAAAGGAAATGTCAGCTGCTTATTTCAAAGCACGAGAAAGCCACGGATTGTTCGCAAAACTGTCTCAGCTCTGTTACGTCGGCGGCAGACAATCCCGAGATAAAGTTTAGCTGTCGCCTGCCAACATGACGAGACGGCCGGGGCCGCCGCATCTCCAGCCGAACTTGGCCTCGGGCGGTGCGGCGGCCGTGTCTGGGTCGGCAGGGCTGGTGCGGCGGCCGTGTCTGGGCCGGCAGGGCTGGTGCGGCGGCCGTGTCTGGGTCGGCAGGGCTGGTGCGGCGGCCGTGTCTGGGTCGGCAGGGCTGGTGCGGCGGCCGTGTCTGGGTCGGCAGGGCTGGTGCGGCGGCCGTGTCTGGGTCGGCCAGGGGCTGGTGCGGCGGCCGTGTCTGGGTCGCAGGGCTGGTGCGGCGGCCGGGTCTGGGTCGGCAGGGCTGGTGCGGCGGCCGTGTCTGGGTCGGCAGGGCTGGTGCGGCGGCCGTGTCTGGGTCGGCAGGGCTGGTGCGGCGGCCGTGTCTGGGTCGGCAGGGCTGGTGCGGCGGCCGTGTCTGGGTCGGCAGGGCTGGTGCGGCGGCCGTGTCTGGGTCGGCAGGGCTGGTGCGGCGGCCGTGTCTGGGTCGGCAAGGCTGCCACCATCAGGGCGCTGATTATTCCCTCGAGCGTTTTAGATATCGGCCGTCACAAGACGGCCAGCTTTTCACTGGTTCCTAAGCCGTTTCTGCATGTGCAGTGTCCATGCTCTGTTAATCACCATTTGACGTCGGGGGCCCTTACAGTATATATATATATATATATATATATATATATATATATATATATATATATATATATATATATATATAATAGGACCATACATATAACAGGAATATATGTAGGTAATATGATATAACTCGTTCTATTGTATTTAGTTACGCATGAACTTACGCAAGATGTAAGCGTAGTAAATATGCCTCCAACGGATCATCTGAAAACATCATCAATTTTTTTCGAATGTAATAAGTTATACGTGCTCTCGTCCATCGCTTGCCACCTTTTTCCCCAGACTGCAGACGTTCAAACCCGCATTTGTGGCGGCACCGAGTTCAAAGGCGTGACAGATAGGCAGACTTCATCACTAGATCTGCTTCCTGAATGCCTATAGCTGCTTGTCAGCGCGTCTATTTCGGCCGACATTTTCCATGCGCCGGTCCGGTCGGCAGGAGTTCCCCGGTGTGATCAGGCCGACAGCGGCCGCGTCTTTTGGACTCTCTGACTCACCTCACGCACGTCGCCACGCACATGATCGTGGAGCGCTAGCGACTGCATGTGTAATATCAGGGCCCAGAGCCCATGGCACCATCGGGATTCGAACCTAAGCCTTCCAAGTGGGGGTCCGAGGTGCTACACACGCGGCTATCACGCCTCCAGCGGCCGCGCCTGGTCACGCCTGGCGAAAACAGGCTCACCGCTCCACCCAGCCACCAGACCGGATACTGCTATATCCAGTCATGTTCTCTTGTAATCACTGACCATGTACTCTAATCTGTGAAATACTTTAATCAATTATATTCAGTCTTACCATGGTAATGGGTTCCAAACTGGCGCCTGAATCGGCTGTCAGTGCTGACCGTGGACGCAGAGGGAAGGGGGTTCACTTAGGTCCGGATCCTTTTGTTTTTTCACGTTGCATGGCTCTCGACAGCAATATAAAAATCGACGTCATGCTTCTCACGGAGCGCAGCCGTCGCCCTGATTCGCCGTTTTCTATAACGCAGACTGATGACGAGGATTTATGCAGCCCCCTGGCGTTTCCAAGCCAAGAAAGATAGAGCTTAGCAGAAAAGACTACTGGGCTGATCTCAACGATATCTCGCGATCGATAATAAGTTTATGCGACTAGGTCAATGATTGACCAATTGTGTCAATTCAAAAATAGATTGTCCCACAAAATCTCACTTTTTCAGTTTAACATGTTCCTATGAACGCGTCCATGCTTTGTTGCGACACAAAACCTAAGCATACACGTTTACTGTTCAATTCTGAGCAGAGGCGTAGTTTCACAAGGTGGGCTGGGAAAGGGAGGCTGAATCGCGGAAAATTATCAAAGCTACCCCCAGAATTCGCTAACAAACAGATTTTTCCCGGAGTTGGCCAACTTTTCTCTCAAGGGGGGGCTGGATTTCAAGTTGGGAGAAGGGGCTGAATCAGGAGGCTGAGGCCCCCAACTGCATGGGAAACTGCGCCATGATTCTGAGTACATCTTTGTATACTTGATCTGTTTTGAGCATATTTCTATGATGTATGGCTTGTTTATGTTACAATGTCGACCCGCAGCGGGAGGTTTGCGGCCCGGTCTGTTGCCGCTCGCCGCCCGTTCCGGCCGTAGATCACCGTGCAGTGTTCCTAACAGGCCGCCGCTGCCCTGGAACCAGAAACGCTGCGGCACGTTTGTGGTGCCAAAATACGCACAACCGATGCTCCATAGGTTGCTGAGAATCTGGGCGCGATTGCACTGCAAGTCGGAGGGACATCCTTAAACAAACCTTAAAGAGGGAGGTTCCATCAACACCCGATATCAGGGCGAGGGTTTAGAAGATCCTGGATGCGTCCATGACAGTGATGATCATCGGGATACTATGGCAACCCCTATAAATCATTTTCAACCCTAGCAATCATTTTAGTGCAACCGCCGGAGTTAGTGTGTTGTAGGTGTGTAGTGACATCGTGGCTGGCTTTGGTCGTCGCAGGCTTGTGTGCTGTAGGTTTAGCGAGTGCCGGGGTCAGATCAAGGTCACCTAGGCTTCGCGATTCATACGCAAGTGACGAGCAAGTCAATGACTTGCAGGCGATATGTCCTTATCCTACTTTTGTTATCTGTTGTTTTATTTCAGCTTGTGAGCTCTATCTATAGGATGCTAGATGAGTGCGTTCCAAATAAAACCTCCAGTCGATCGACCGACCTTTTCGCATGCCATTCAGCCATGAGTGCCACCAGTCTGGCAGATTAATAATCAAATTAAATTGCTGGACCAATAAGTCATCCATCATGGATTTATAGATCCTTGGTGACATACGAAGACAGGTCAAATTGATAAATAACCCATGGAGAAACACGTCGGCTTGGACCATTTAGGACCAGTGCCATTCAGAGCGCACGTCAGGATGACCCCAGATGACCTTGGCTGATGCAATCGGTATCGACCTGATCTACATGCTCTTGAAATAACCCTGCCCTGTGCAGAGTACACAATAAAACGTTGCATAACTGATGCAACTGAATACAGCTACATTTGAGCTCACTTCAGAGGTTACTGAAACGATTATATCTATTCAACTACCGCAATGAAATGTTCAAAAGGAAGCATGAGTCACCAGCGAGCATTGGTATCTTACTCGGAAGCTAACAAATCTGTAGGGGCAAGTACATGGATGGTGGGAGGGCAGAGTGCTGCAGACAAACGTGGAAAAGTGCGACGCCCAATATTATGTCCCAAAATTGTTGCAAACATCCTAATTTGAAGACCCTTGCGATAGCGCTTTGCAACGACACCCACACACGCGGGGTGAAAGTCAGATGGAATTCAAGGGAGGGTGATCGCCTGCTGGTTAGCGCCTCCGGCTTCCGTGTGCGGAGTCTGGACTCGAGTCCCGGCTGCACTGTAGTCCGGATCGCTGAAGTAGTCGCTGCAGTCGCTAAATGCCCATGCGGTGCTGCGCGCACGACTAAGTGTGTTGCCCTCATTAAAGGCAGAGGGTCCAGTCAAGTCTAGAATTTAAACTGTGTACGGAGGGCTAAAGAAATTTTTTGTTGCATCGGAAGGCACAACTAACAGGTCTGAGTTGTATCAAAACTGTTTTTGACAATTCGCTTTCGTCGGCTAGATATTTCAAGCAGCCCAAAATCTTGCTGAAATATAAAATGTGCCAGGATGATTTGGGCCTCGGTTTCAATTTTGCTTGCTCTTTCAAGATCCAAACGTCTATCGCCAATTTGTTTGCACCTCATTCTGGAGTTGGTGCTTCGCCCTCCCACATTTGGACATAGCCCAGCCATTGCTCATCTATCCCCCCCCCCCCCCTCTCCCCCTCTGGTCCGTCGAAAAACTCCTGCTGAGCGGGCATTATGCCCCGCCCCCATCAATGGGCATGTGTGCGAGCTTCTCCCATTCCTGTCGCACAGTCCGGCCAGAGGTCACATGATGCCACAGGGGTCACAATTCACATAGCAACCCGCCGCCACCAATGAATGTGAATATCGACGCCGCTCAGACGTTCTGTTTGTTTATTGTATTCAAAAATGCGATAAACAGTACGATGACGAAGATGAAGAAAGGATTGATGCGCAAGTTATATAACTTAAATCAGGGCATCTCTTCAAAAAGAAGAAACAAAGCAGAAGACAGAAGACAACCACAGCAGACTCTATCAAAACATTTTATTAAATAATTTTTGCACGGTTGATGCCTTTGCTCCTGTGTACACTTTTTACAGTTTTGCAAAGTCAAGGCATGTAATAATTAAATATATTTTGAAGCTGCAGTGCAAGAGCAGTTTTCCCGCAGGGTCACGATAAGAGGTTTAGGATTGTTTAATCACCTAACTCCTGTCAAATTGCTATCGAGGTCCTCGTCGCATGAAACAGCCTAGTTGATGTTTTCTATGCCGTCCATCTGCACTAGACTCGGCCGTAAACGGCCGGCGGTCAATACCCGACAGGCATCATGATTGATTCTCAAGGCCAAGTGATGTCAAACAGTGTAGTCTGAAGAACAGATTCAACCTGAAGACTACGACAGCCGAGAGACTGCAAAATCTTCTGCAGAAACGGATTGAAATGGGTGTCAATAGCGCTCAAGAAAAAAATGGGGAGTAGTTCGTGAAACTGTAACTCTTCTGACGAGACCGCAGCTTCCAAGGATCCGTAAAAGGTTTCCTTGACACCTTGGGCACACTGCCATCCCTGCAAAATGATGGCTATCGGCGCTGCACCTGGCCATATGGGAGCGTCTGCTAGGCCAAGGCCACAGGAGGACAATCGGCGAGTCTCCGGACCTCGGACAGCGACAGTCGCCCGTTCGTACGCCGGCAAAGGTGACGTCCTGCCCTGAACACCCAACGCAACCCAGCCGAAGGACCGAGAGCCGCGAACCGCGCCGACGAATGGGGCGGCCCACCGAGACTGGCTCGCAGCAGTCTGCGAGACAAAGATCGCTTTAGCTGATCTGTGGTCTGGTGTGCTGCCTGTCTCTCTGGTCTGTCTGGCTACAGGTTGGCACAGATCAGACAGGGTCTGCGGGGCAGTGTGTCGTTGGTCTGGTCTACCGGTGGTCTCTCTGGTACGCCAGGCGGTCTGCGGGATGGCGTGTTATTGGTCTGATCTACCGCTGGCCTCTCTGGTCTGTTAGTTCACTGGGTCGCACAGGCCGCACAGGGTCTGTGGGACGGCGTATCGTTGATCTGGTCTGCCTCCGGTCTCTCTGGTCTGTCAGGCGGTCTGATGGACGGCGCGTCGCTGGTCTTGCCTACCACCGGTCTCTCTGGTCTGTCAGGCGTTTTTTTTTTTTGGACGGCTTATCGTTGGTCTAGCCTGCCGCGGTCTCTCTGGTCCGTCAGGCGGTCTGTAGAACAGCGCGTGGTCTGCCGCCGGTCTCTCTGGCCTGTCAGGCGGTCTGTTGGACGGCGTGTCGTTGGTCTGGTCTGTAGCGGTCTGTTTGGTCCGCCAGGCGGTGTGCGGGATGGCGCTTCCGTGGACCCTGGTGGGCGTCCCCGCGATGAGAGGAGCCGAGCCGGGTCGGGGTGGAACATGTCTCCCGTGCCCGCCCACCTATCTGCGTCCAATGAACGTAAACAAGAGCGAGCAATAGCAAACGCCAAAGAGCCGCTCAAGCCGCGGTCCCCAAACAAAGCCGATGTGGTCTTCAAACTGCGGTCGCCGGCAGCGGCGCCGGCCGGCGTAGCTTGAGAGGCCGGTCTCGCGCCAGCGGCCGGTCCGCCGCGCACTCGTGACGCCCCCTTCCCCTCCCCCTGTCCTGCGACGATCCAGCGGAGCGGCGCCTGTCAAACTTCGGCGAGGCGTCGGTCCATCACGCCGGCCGCTGATGACGACGCAGCGTTCTCCGTATTCGGCGGCGATACCGACGAACGTCACCCTGCCGCCGCACTGGCACGGCACGGCACGGCACGGCACGGCACGGAGTGGCGTTAGAATTCGCAAGGAAATATTCAACGGCTCTCATCGATTGCTTTCTATTCAGCGAGACGGTGTAGATCTCAGCACTGCGCCCACATGCGTGGCTTGCTGTCAGTGAGCAAGCTTGAAAATATATAGGTAAGCTTGCAAAATGGATGAACGAAAGTTACGTTGGAGACAACACGACTGAGCTGTTGTTGTTTTTCTGCGACCATAACGGTAGAATCCAACCAATGCATTCGGCAACTGACGCATGGTGTTTTGCTCGTGCTATTACATTTGCTGATATGCACGCGCGTGCGCAGAAAATCAGTCAAAAATCAAGCGCATGGCTAGAGAGAGCTGTGTCAGCTCCAGAATCTGTCTCTGAGCCCAGCCTGGTTCTTATGTGATCCTGCAGGGTTTTTTTAATCAGGATCGTCGCAAAGCTTATAAGAGAATGTTTCCAGACAGCTGTCCATAGAAGACTGCTGTCTGGAAATACAGAGCATGCTTCCACCTTGCTTGGCTCCACCACTGCCATGTGCTCCCCGAACAGCCCACCTGACTCCGCCACCGCGGCTGACGCCACGCTGCTGCAGTTGAGCTACCTCAGTGACCTCCAGACCGCCGCGAAAAGCTGGTTTTACTTTGCATTTCGCGTCTTTTCTCCGAACTAAACCTGTCGCTCGCGGGTCGGGTGGAATGCAGCGTGTCACGTGTGACTCGTTATCCTGCCATCGAGTGGACATCTTGTGAAATTTGAACATCACACTTGATGCACTTTTCCTGCAACTTTCATCTATGACCGTTTGTATTAAGCATACGTAGCATTTTCGAAGCTTGTTACGACTACTCTAAGAAGAATGCAAACACGTCCACACAAGATGACCACATCCAGGGCTCCGAACCGGCCAGATGTGATAATCACAGCAGCAATGTCGCACCTGCAGCTATGGACGGGCTGCTTCTAGTCCGACATCGAGCTCTCCAGCTTGCAAAAACGGCCTAGCCGCCCGCCTGACTACCAAGCACCGGTCGAGCGTGACATGAGCTCTTGCCCCCCCCCCCCCCGCCCCCTCCCTCGCCGGCCCCCCCTGAACATGACGCTGCCGCGTCCTCGAAAGCGGGTACATCACTCTGTCACGAGGCATTGGAAATTGGTCGTAATCAGGTGCACTATCTATTCAACGACCGGCTGGCACGTCTGGGGATGAAGGTACATTTTATGTGCCGGGCAGGCAACGGGCGCGCTGAGCGACGGCAGCGACATCGCGCGGCCGATCAACCAACTAATCCGGCCGGCTCGTTGCTACCCGTCGGTGAGGCGCCGCTCGAATGCGCAGGCGGGCCGCCCAACACGTCTCTGCGCCATAAATGACGCGCAGGACAGCAGGATATCACCAAATGGCGGTTCTAATCGTGACTGAACTGGACCGTCTGAGCCAGTCTTCTGATTGCCTTCTTAAAAGCATTGTTGCATTATTCATGTGCATAAATATCGGGGACCTGTTTCACTTCGGTTGCGTGGAAGCGCATTCATAAACATGCATTCCTGCCAGCCGACATTTTTGCCATTTCTGGGAGGATTTTCTAACTTAAGCATAGCAGACAGGCCAGTCACTCATCCTCCTCTTCATGGCAGAGATACACCGACGCTTGTTTGCATGGCGGATACTAGCCCCAAAGTCGTACCAAGGCAGCCCCCGTTCGCTCAGAGCTCCCCCTAGATGGAACCCCGACCGCTTTATTTAGCCTCAAACATTGATAGTATTTGCATGCATGTGTTTAAACCAACTGCCTGATGCTGTTTTCAACAGAGCTGGTATTTTTGCGAGCGGGAGGGGCACATCGTCTCTTGTAAGGGCATGCCCACCTAACTTTATGCCACCCATGCGTGGATAGTCAGATATCAACTCCTGAATCTATGGGCGGAGCTCTCAGATATTTTACGGAAAAGCTAGCAGCCAATGCTTTTACGATCTAGTATGCGGCCTAAGATGTCACACAGAAGGGTGGTCACAAACCGGGAATGGCAAAAGACAAGAATTGATCCAGGGTATGTATGGAACTTTGCATGTCTTTCAATATCTTGTTCTCTTGTTTGCCTCTTCCCTCCCAAATACAATGCTTCAGGCTAACGAGAAATTGCCGAACTCTCCCCCGAAAAAGCAGCAAAGCCTTCACTAATTTCCTTTTCCCCGACATTTTGTCTTCGCCTCCTGAAATTCGTAAGCCCTTTAAGCAAGCATGTGAATTGACTGCAAGTCCAGCTAACGAACCTAACGAACCTAGAAACAGTTCAAACTTGATGGCCAGGACAGCAGTCGTTATCATTTACGTTAATCCGTCAATGTTCCGATAAGCTGAGTATCGTCATGAGGACTCAACATGATACATTACGTGTAGTATAAAAGATGTTTCGCTACGTGTTTTGCATTTTTTAAGCTGGCCTGTTTGCGCGCAGAGAAGTGCTGTGCTCGTGTTAATTGTGCTAATCACGGGCATCAACTTCCTTGCCGTCAGCAATGTATGTGATATAATCCAGCGATGTTTGTTAAATGTAGCCTTGTTCCATTAGAAAAGAATGTGTCCTGATCATGATATTCAATCGGATCGAAACGTTGACGGTTCATATATACATATATATATATATATATATATATATATATATATATATATATATACACTACATATGCCCAATATTTATTGCTCGCACCTTCGGAAATTTTCTGTATTCGAATTGCATCATTACGTTAGGTAACGACGCATTCACCTCCCGCTGATAACCCTCGTTGATATGCCATGCACTGATCGCCGTTGGTGACGACGAAACTCTTAGCAGGTAGCCATGTCCATGTCCAGAGTTAGCCATGTCCAGAGTCAGCCATGTCCACGCAGGTAGCCATGTTCGAGCCCTCGACTTGGCGCGCGCGGTCGCGAGCGTTGGTCGTGGTCAAGTTGTAAACTTCAACTGCAAACAACTGACGACACGGCCTTCGACAAGTTTGCATTGCTTTGTCCTTAAATATCGGGATAGCCTTAAGCTGCAAGGTTCCAACGGAGCTAAACCGAATGCTAGTAGCATGCACGGTCCTTTAACCACACAGGTGCGCATTCCCCAGACATCCCGGATCCCGAACCATTGTAGTCGACCCCCAAATTGCTTGCAGTGGACTACGAATAAAGAACGAGAACCCAAGCATACATCTGTGTCAGATGGCCAAATGTTCGTCACGCGGTCAGCGATCTCCAAGCTCGTTAGTACCAAATGTTCCTCACGCGGTCAGCAATCTCCAAGCTCATCAGTACCAAATGTTTGTCGCGCGGTCAGCGATCTCCAAGCTCGTCAGTATCAGAACGCCGCATTGTTAGGCCAGACACCTGCCGCCAAACGGCGTTGTTTGACTGATATTAGACATTTTGTTGGTAGGGATAAGGGTATGGGGAAATAAATGCCACTAAAAAGCGTCATTCAGAAATTTCGTACCGATCAGAACTAAGTAGTGATATATATATATATATATATATATATATATATATATATATATATATATATATATTATGCTATATTATTATGAATAGCGATTTTCACGCCGAAAATAAAAGCATCCTTTAATTTTCGTGCCAACAGTATAATTTTCTTCCAAGTCAAAGCCCTGGGCTTTGTCAGACGCCCATTCTCGCGCCACGGTCTCCACTTGCTAGCAGGCCACGGCCCGCCACCGATCGTGCCTCGAGGCGGGTGGCTGTCAGATGGCAGCCATTAGATTATATATATATATATATATATATATATATATAATACTGCTAAACTAAATAGTTGCGCTAGTAGCTACCCAGCACGTTTCTGGCGTCTGTGATGCTTTCATTTGCGTCAGATGCTGTGTTTTGGCTGGGTGTCTTCAGAAACATAGAGATTGCCTATTAACAACATATATGGACGTTTTATCAAAAATGTTTTTTATAGTCAGCGTATTGAGTTTAATTAAGTTGACTTCATTATGTTTTAAAGCTTTTCTTATCTAACAGGCCAATCAATTAGCCTGGTTGCTTTTAGTTACCTCAAAGCTCATCACTTCCATCGTCATCTCTTTACCTTCAAAACCAAATCACCGTTCCGAACAGCTGGTGGAAGAGAAGAGCATTACTTTAAGAGGTACCTAAAGGTCCATTCCTGACTGCTTACATTCCAATTTGCCGCGATTCAAAAGACATCACACCGATTACCATCGGTAACATCAAACACATGAAGCCACGTTGTCTTCGCTTCGAAGGCAATGCATCTTTTCGTATCCCCTGCCACTCGATCAAGAAAACGCACGCTGCGTGAGCAAAGGACTGGAGGGTACGCACAAGCTGTATGCCCTCCAACGCGCCGTGGTCCCGGGCTGACTAAAGTAAGACGCATTTCTGCTGATCCTCGATAGTGTTGAGTAGCGTGCTCAGAAGTCCTAGGCGAAGGTCATCCGCTGGGGGTCAGGTCAACGGCATGGCAGCTGAGCCTGGAAGCAGAGTGCTTTTTGCTCATTTAGATATGTAGATCAGTTTTCTGGCAGCTGAAGGGCGGCTGGCCTCGCCCCTGCCATTTCCGATGTTTCTAATTTTCCTTTTATGTACACTTCACACGGAAATTGCCGATACCTTGGAGGAGGAAGGAGAGCTGCATGATCGTAGTGCTAGCCTGCTGTATCTTATGATGAGCTGAGGGGGGCTTTAACGTTTAAATTACAGGAACTCCCGCCTTCGTATTGCATCAAACAATACCGTTCTTTCATTTATCTCAAGCCTTTCACGAATTATTTTAAAAACCATCAAGCCATGAAAGCCCTGTATTTCCAGTACACGTTTTGGCCGGTACAATACGCATTGTCTTCCAACGTCGTCGCGGAACGATAATGATGGCTGATAAACGATGCCAGATGACGATGGCTGCAGTTACACCTGCTAGCGATCGGCCTCATCGCCGGTGATTCCCTCAGATGACATTAGCAAGCATGCGGTCAGCGTGGTGAGACGTGATCATTATCAGATCATTATCAGATCATATCATTATCAGATGATCAAACGTGATCATACATTGAGAGAGGCGAAAGTTCGCCGTTGGCAAACCTCTGGTGACCGTCCGACATCTTATCAACAGAGGAGTGTCAGCGTACCAGGCCACCAGAGGCCCGTACCAGATGAGGTCACCGATGGACGCTATGGCCGCCGATGGTCACCGATGGTCACCGATGGACGCAGAGACAGCTCCCATCGAGTGAGCCTGTGCTGCTACACGTCCAACGTATACATTCTAAGTATCGCATTCTCGATATGAATAACACCACACAGAACGCGTGTGTGAAAAACACCACACAGAAGGTATGGGTGGAAAACACCGCCGGCTCCGGAGGCACCATCACGCGTATCCCTGCGCCACCGGCTCCAGGACATCACCACTCGCGTCCCTGCACCGCTGGCCACGGAGGTGCAACCACGCGTGTCCTTACGCCGCCGACTCCGCGGGCGCCACCACGCGTGTCCCTGCGGCACCGGCCCCGGGACGCCGCCACGCGCGTCCCTGCGCCGCCGGCTCCGGGTGCGCCGCCACGTGTATCGCTGTCCCGCTGGCTCCGGTGGCGCCACCAGTCAGGTGTTGGCCAGGTGGGCCGGTAGCGCGCGGCGCACCGGCCCTAGCCGTCGGCGGGGCTGAACGCACGGTCCGGCTCGGCCAGAGCCAGACAGCGCCGGCCGGGTCAGCTGGCCGGCCGAGGCGACCATGCTCGCCGGGGCCGAACCGGCGCCGACCGACCTCAGCAACGTGACAGGAGCGGTGCCGAGACGCGACCGGCAGCGGGCGCTACACTCAACAGAGGTCCGGGACGGGATCGGCGACTGGTGTTACACTCAACAGACGTCCGGGATAGGACCGGCGGCTGTCGCTTCACTTCAGCCATGCGGGACGGAGCAGGCCTGACACTACACTCAACAGACGTCCGGGACGGAGGCGGCTGGTGTTACACTTTACAGACGTCCGGGATAGGACTGGCGGCCGTGGCTTCACTTGAGCCATGCGGGACGGGGCAGGCCCGTCACTACGCTCTACAGACATCCGAAACGGAAGCGGCGCCTGGTACTTTACAGACGTGTCATGCAGCGGCACTTTACAGAAGTCCGAGACAGGAACGGCAGCCGACGCTCGAGACGGGAGCAGCGGCTGACGCTCGAGACGGGAGCAGCGGCTGACGCTCGAGACGGGAGCAGCGGCTGACGCTCGAGACGGGAGCAGCGGCTGACGCTCGAGACGGGAGCAGCGGCTGACGCTCGAGACGGGAGCAGCGACTGACGCTCGAGACGGGAGCAGCGACTGACGCTCGAGACGGGAGCAGCGACTGACGCTCGAGACGAGAGCAGCGGTTGACGCTCGAGACGGGAGCAGCGACTGACGCTCAGGACGGGAGCAGCGGCTGACGCTCGAGACGGGAGCAGCGACTGACGCTCGAGACGAGAGCAGCGGCTGACGCTCGAGACGGGAGCAGCGACTGACGCTCGAGACGGGAGCAGCGGCTGACGCTCGAGACGAGAGCAGCGGCTGACGCTCGAGACGAGAGCAGCGGCTGACGCTCGAGACGGGAGCAGCGACTGACGCTCGAGACGGGAGCAGCGGCTGACGCTCGAGACGAGAGCAGCGGCTGACGCTCGAAACAGGAGCGGGGCCGTCACTCGAGACACTGGAACCGACATGTGGGGACGCGGCCTCGCAAACCAAGGTGGGGGAGGGGGGGGGGGCGGGAGGGGGCGGGGGAGGGGGGGGGGGGCGGGGGGCGGCATCCTCTTACGCTCTCCGCGTTGCACGTTACATCCACTGCGCCCCGCCATGTCGGGTTTGTACCGCGGCGGGCACCGGCAGCCGACCCAGCGGTCGACCCGCTGCCACTCTCGTCCGAACACGCGCCCATCCCCGACTCCCGCAAGGCGGCGATTGCCGAGAGGTAAGCGGTGTGGTCTGGGGCAAAGAAGGAGCGCTTTCAGGGCGTCGCTATTTCTAGCTTCGTCTGCACTGCAGGATAGTATGCGCGAAGTTTGAAGCTTGCCGTCCAGCGGCCCTCACAAAATTTGACTATCTTGCACAGTTCCGTGGAAGCATTCTTCCAATAGCACCGAGCTGTTACGCGATAGCCATGTTCGAAGAAGCGCCCGCCATGCCTCTGCGCCAGTCTGTCAGCGAGCTGTGCTGTCAACTCTCCCGCATGTGTTGGCAAGGATGATGCGAGTAGCTTGCCTTATCTGTCGGCATCGTGCTGTTTTACATCACTTTACGATCCTTTGCTTTACATCGCCTGACGCTTGCCTGCTCCCTAGCAACGGAGTGGTGCAAGATGAGCCTGCGGCGAGTCATCATGGGCCTATGCCGGCCGCTGGGGCAAACTTCTGCGGACGTCCGCAAGACGCAATTTCCGGCTCAAGAAAATGGAAAGCCGAACGTGCTCATTTTTGCACTTTTGTGAATATTTCATGCTTACATAAAACGGCTTGAAAAGCTCGGCGCCCAGCTGGATGGTTTCCGCGATGTCTTGTGACGTCACAAACCATTGACATTGCCAGATGGTTTTCCCTAGCTTGCAGGGGATTTATGCGATGACCTCTGGATGTCAGCCGGTTCCATCGCTGGCCGTACAGGTGCGGCAGCGGCCCTTCACTTCACAAGGCGATCTTACCTAATCCCCCCGGAAATAGCGGTTCAGAGCATTTACGTTAGTATTGATATTAGGTCTATAGCCGTGCATACAGGAGTGTAATATAGCAAAAAAAGTCGGGACCGGCCATGTCAGAGGCTAAGAATTGGGGCTCACAAATTTGGGCCATGTCAAAGCCAAAGGGTTGGAATTAATAAACTTGGGTATAATAGATAAAAAGTAAATAATAAAAAATAAACTAAATAAATAAACTATTAAAATAATGAACTTAAATAAATAAACTAAAATAAACAGTCTGAGGACTGGGGCTCACAAGTTTTGGTCATATCAGAGGCAGAGAAGCTTCGGGCCATGTCAGAGTCGGAGGACTGGGGCTCACAAACTCGTGCCATGTCGGAGCCAGAGGATTGTCCTAATAAACTCAGGCCATGCAAGTCGGCCATACATCTTGGTGTGCGAGCCACCGTCTTCAGCCCGATAAATAATTCTCAACAAAAGGTTAAAGGCTGTTATGACAACGGACGCGAAATCTGTGCTGAAATTGGCATGACTTCGAAAAAATATCATTATGATCCTAGTTCCAGTAGTTTTGCCAGAGTGGCTTCCTCAGCATCCCCAGCTCCCACAACCACCACAAGTGTGACTCATCCTTGCACTGAGCGCAGGGCTCAGCTTCCGCACTGACAGACCTATGAGCCTCCTGTCCCAGTCCGTCACCGGAATGCGGGGAGTGGCATACCCACAAACCAGTACGGGATGACTGAGTCGGTCCATGTCGTCGTACCAGTTGCGCTTCTTCATCATGTCAGCCGCGCTGCGTCATCATGTCAGCGACGCTTCGTCATCACGTCAGCCACGCTCCGTCATCCTGTCAGCCGCGCGCCGTCATCCTGTCTGCCCAGCTGTCTCCGTCGTTTCCAGATGAATCCCCTGAACGGGCCAGCTTGTAGTCTGCTCCGCCCGGCGGCTGTGCTTAACGCCGGCACACCAAGCAAGCTCCGGCCTCGCGCGGCGCAGCGACCAGCCCGTCGACCGCCAACTGTCGTCGACCAGACCGACGACCGACGTTGACGTGCTGTCGACCAGGCGACCAGGTCAGGTCAGCGACCAGGTCAGGTCAGCTGAAGGCCCGGTGAGACCTGCAAAACAGCGGCGGGGGAGATCGACGTGAAGCCGGCAGCTAGGGAGCGGCGCCGCCGTGGGTCCGACCAGAGCCAGTGCATGGCGCCGCTTGCTCGAGCGGCGCCGCCGTGGGTCCGGCCAGAGCCGGTGCATGGCGCCGCTTGCTCGAACGGCGCCGCCGTGGGTCCGACCAGAGCCGGTGCAGACCGCCGCTTGCTCGAGCGGCGCCGGCGTGGGTCCGGCCAGAGCCGGTGCAGGCCGCCGCCTGCTCGAGCGGCGCCGTGACCGGTGGTGGCGTCTCCATCTGGGGCCGCCATCGCCGCCGAGCATCTGCGCTATCTCGGGCCGCCATCGTGGCCGTCCTTGGCCAAGGACTCGGCGAGATCGGTGGCCACCTGGGCCCGGCAGCGGGAGCCGCCGCTGGACGCCGCGGTCGGGGTGTGGCGGGCTGCACGGCCGGCGCCAGAGGTCGCTGAAGCCGATGACGGATGGCTCCACGAGCCTTGGCATGGTTGCCGGGCCCTGCGATCTGCAGGGGCTCCTGGCGCTGAGGCCTGTGACGGCCGACATGACGTGACAGCGACAGGCATGCAACCTGCAGCCTGGAATTCACGACAGATACCGGCGGTATGATTTTGCATAGCTATGAGAGTCGGTCGACCGGCTGCCTTCGCCACCTGCACGGCACACCGTACACACAAACGGCGCCTGGCATCGGCTTTCTCTGTCATCTGGCACCATCTGAGGCCATCTGGAGCGATCTGAGGATGAGTGTGTGGGGGGGGGGGGGGTGAGGGGCGGGGGATTTTAGTGTCCTAGAGATGGCTGGGACAAAGCCAATGAATAGATGACATCCAATGAGGTATCAACTGCAGCATCTACCTAACACAATATCAAGATGTCATCTGGAGATAATTCATTTAGGTGTCATCAGCAGATGCGGTCCGACGAAGGCAATCGAGGACGACGCCAGAGAAAGTCTTCAGTGAACTGGAGATATCTAGCGAGCCGTCAGAGGGCGTTATAGAACATCCGGGACGGGGGAGACTGCTCTGTGACCTGCCAGGAGTCATCTCGGGAGTCGAAACCAGGATCTCCAGCTACTGACCGTGGACTCTCACCACTGGTGCAGAGCGGTGACTGTTTTGTAGACACTAATTTGACCAGATTGACCCGATGATGGCGACGGTGATGCGTTTGCCACGCGATAAACGTGATGACTTTTTGCTTAAAACGTGATGGTGAGCTCAAAAGTCAGTGAACCTAGTGAACGTGCGATTATATCACTGACACACACACACACACACACACACACACACACACACACACACACACACACACCACACACACACACACACACACACACACACACACACACACACACACCACACACACACACACACACACACACCACACACACCACACACACACACACACACACACACACACACACACACACACACACACACACACACACACACCACACACACACACACACACACACACACCACACACACACACACACACACACACACACACACACACACCACACACACACACCACACACACACACACACACACACACACACACATACACACACACACACACACACACACACACACACACACACACACACACACACACACACACACACACCTGAGAGGCATGAGTCACACATTGCACAAACCCAACTCAGAGTCAGAATCAGATCAGAGTCATAGTTAGAGTCAAGTCAGAGTGAGGTCAAATCAGCCGACAGCACTGCCTGCCTCTCGCTTGCCCCGCCAGAGCGGCGCACCAGAGTCGACGGCCAAGCGCATTCCATAACTTTACGCCCCGGTAGCGCGGTTAGTGCCTTCCCGTTTCTGCATCGCTTTAATGCATCGCTCGCATCGCTTTCTGCATCTGCATCGCATCTGGTGCCCCGCACGTCAGCAAAGTGACGTCATCATGCTTCTTATTGGCGCGCTGCCAGATCGCACTCTCAGGCGGCCTGGTCTTAATTGAAGTGTTCCACGCCTGTGTGAAATTTTGAACTGGCATAGCCATCCTCAAGATCATTCGGTGCAGTTCACAGCCCTGTCATTTTAAGACCTAGACCGCTGTAGTTTCTGAGCACGCCCGCGAGGATATGCGGACTATTTCGTGCAGGCTAGTCATAGGTCATCCAGGCTTCCATGACGTCATTTGAGTCCTGTCATTTTATTGTCCATTGTCAGATCAAGGCCAAGCAAAATATAATTGACGAGTCGCTCACACCTAAGGGCTGTGAACACGATTTCCACATAAAACGGCCGTCAATTGTCTCTCAATTATTGTTGTGCAAGGTATAACGACACAATCAGGCACTGACGCATTTAGGGGAATGTCTGCTTAAAAGCGAGACTATGTTGTCTGGAGCAGACCTTTCCACTTAAAGTATACAGACAGTTATAAGGCAGCTCATTTCGTCTTACCCTATGCTTGATTAAATATCTTAAAATGCGCCATGCATTCCCTTAAATTTTTCACATTCCCATTTCCCATTTTTCCCACTTCCCATTATTCCCATTTCCCATTTTCCCATTTCCCATTTTTCCCATTTCCCATTTTTCCCATTTCTCATGTTTCCCATTTCCCATTCCAACATTCCCTTAAATGGTCGTTCGAACAGCACACGTTTAGTTACCTAAGGCTGTGCGACAGTCAGCCATCCCAGTTATTCCATAGTCCTCATATGCGGTCATATCGTTTCCTGCCTGCCACCACTGTC
Organism: Pollicipes pollicipes; assembly: GCF_011947565.3. Classification (NCBI taxonomy): domain Eukaryota; kingdom Metazoa; phylum Arthropoda; class Thecostraca; order Pollicipedomorpha; family Pollicipedidae; genus Pollicipes; species Pollicipes pollicipes. The sequence continues at coordinate 170,318 of NW_023596733.1, read as the reverse complement.
GGACTTGGCATTAGCAGGCACAAAGCCAAACTTCGGTTATGCGACAACAACAAAAACTCATTTCTTGGTAGCACATGCTAGAAATTGGTAGTAGATTAAACGCATCCGGCTACTTCGGATAATTCTCGTTCAGGCCGACCGGTAGTGGCTATTGACCTTTGACCATTGGTTGAGCCGTCGTTATCTGAGCGGTGGGGCTGTCAATCTGACGTCACCACCAGACGCGTCACGTGACCGGTCGGCAGGACCGGCCATAGGGCACTCACGTCTGGCTGTGGACTGACGTCACTCAGGTGGCAGTGCCGCACAGTCCCGTGTGCAGCTGACGGCACCATGACCCTTTGACCTCGGCTGCCGTCCGTTGAACTATGTGGGGTAGGGGGACGCGTTGATAAATCGCTATCCCACTTGGCGTCGTGGACGGGCACGGAGAACGGGAAGAGCTACGGGAACGGGTACGAAGTATGGGAACGGGTACGACCGGATGCGTCTGCTACGTCTGCACTGGCACGTCGTGAACTGCTACGATGCGTGGAGGCTGCTACGTTGAAACGACGTGTGCTGCTTGCGTCGCGGGTCCCAGCCGCGACTAGCTCCTGATTATCATGACTTCTGGTTACTGCGACCGCATCAAGCGTTATGCAAAACTCACCCGTCTCCTGATTGACATCCGCACCAGGAGGCGGTGGCTCGGACTCCGTGCAATGGTATGCAACGTTGCTCGTTCAGACCTGGACGTGCTCGTATGATCAATGATATATCAAACTGAAGCGGTCGCCGTATGCGCATCTGAATGCGGGGGCGAGCGACCTTACTAAACGTCGAATGGTAATGTCGCGTCAGGCTATCTCGGCGGAAGGAGAGGTGACCGTAGGCCCGATGCTGGCAGTGAGGGGCAGGTGCCGGGCAGCAGGACCCTCTGCTGCCATTGCGGCTCAGAATCGCCGCTCCGATAGCCGCATTTCGTGTCCCGCCTCTGCCGCCGAGAGCGAATTCGTGCGGTGCGCTATGGTGCCATTGCGCACCCTCGCAAAGGCACCATTGCGCACACTCGCAAAGGCACCATTGCGCACCCTCGCAAAGGCACCATCGCGCACACTCGCGAAGGCATCATCGCGCACTATCGCAAAGGCACCATCGCGCACACTCGCGAAGGCATCATCGCGCACTATCGCAAAGGCACCATCGCGCACTCTCGCAAGGGCACCATCGCGCACTCTCGCAAAGGCACCATCGCGCACGCAGCACGGATTCGTTCGCGGGCGGCTGCGGCGGGACACGGCACCTGGCGTGCATCGAAGTGTTGAGTCCGAGCCATGAGTTCGAATCCAGCGCGTTGCATCAGCATTTATCCGGCCGGTTACAGCGCCTGAACACTCCTGTGGAAGAGTCTGCAACGTCAATGGCCATGGCAATGGTGTGATGCTCTGTGTTAAAGATCCGACTACTGTTTTCACTGTCGGCGCACATGTTGCCTGTGGCGCCTCTGTGTGTACCGTTCAACAGCGAGCTTATGTACGCACTGTAGTGTCTACAGTTTAACAACTTGTTTTGTTTTCCATTGGTCAAGGTCGCTGTGCTCGCGCCAGCTGATCTTCGGTCAACAGGTAGACCTGATCGTACTCGCAGGCAGCGTGAACGCTTCCACTCCCATCTGGCAAATGACGTCAACCACGCCAGCTCCGCTCCCCCCGCCCCCTTTCGATGTGCAGGGAGAGAGGGGGGGGGGGGGGGCAGCAAGAATTGATAACCTTTGCAGAAAACGTCTTTGCGGATTTCACTTCCGATCAGCTGAAGCAAATTTTTGAAAACGTGGCGGGAGCAGCGTAAGCGATCCAAAATCCGCACCTAGGTCATTTTGCAGCAGTCAGACGGTAAATAAGTGACATGAACTCAGGCGGAGACAAACTATGTGTTTACGGTGTCTCCGTGTGTTTGCCTATGCTTTCAGAGTGAGGGCCCTTCCGGCTAAAGCCCACCATCATTTGCTTCCAAAGAGTGTTGGAAGTTAAAATGGGGTCATTCTACGACCTCCCATGACCCCGACCCTGGATTGTTGTTTCTGCACGATCTTCATGTACGACAGTGCTATTGGCACATTGTTAAAGGATTACTACACTGCTGGGTATATGTAAAGTCTCACCCCAAAATGACGTGTAACTTAAAGGGACGTAGCATTTCCATCCCCAGACACCTGAGCATGGTTCAGTATATATATATATATATATATATATATATATATATATATATATATATATATGATTTCTGCTATTAACCGGATACATAGTCCGTTTGACGCCCTAGTATCAGTAATCTCCATAAAACCTTCAGTTTAATAAACGTTATAGAAGATTACGCATAATGATGAGATGAGTGATATAACACCTCTATATATAATATATATATATATATATATATATATATATATATATATATATATATATATATAACAAGCTGCAACATGTCAAACTTCCAACTGATTTCAACTGTTCAGAATAACAAAGAATACCATCTGACGCACACAAATCTAAGGATGCCTCGCAGACCGCAATCCTTCACCATTTTTACCTTGCAAAGCCGGGATAGCTAGATCATAGACTAGCCCTCTCAGATGGTAGTGTTGCAGTTGCCTAATCTATACAATAACGGTTGTTATCTGGTAAGTGTGCCGCTGATGGCTGAAGGCCACCAGACATCAGAGGTAGGTCGCCGCTCTCTGTTGATATGTCTGCGGGGAGCCGCCGAGTCATTCTGTTGATATGTCTGCGGGGAGCCGCCGAGTCATTCTGTTGATATGTCCGCGGATAGCCGCCGAGTCTCCCTGTTGATATGTCTGCGGGGAGCCGCCGAGTCAGGATGATGTACCACGCCGTGTAGCCTGACATCAGAGTTTGATCCTCGATTCAGGAAACGGCGAGAGCGCGACTGACTTGCACCAGCCACAGGTCTGCCTCCCCAGCCGAGAGAGCGGGAGGTCGAAAAGACATTAATGGCGCTGCGGCCCGCGGCGTGCCGGGGTCCGTCACCGCACCTGATGATTTCCCCTCGGCCATCTTCAGTGGACGCGTTGCTAGATCACGCTGGGATCACCCATACCGCATTGGCATTGATCTTCCTTGGCCATAGAGAGAGATGGCAGCAGTTCCCCTGATAGTTGGCATCAGCTGACAACCAGAGCCCTGCGCAGGCCCACACTAGTGTGTGGGCCTGCGCCTCAGTACCCGTGCCGTCACCGGCTGGTGCGGCCAAGTGGCCGCGACTAACTTCTGCGGTGGTTGTGCTAATCTGGTCGCATGCATTGGTGTCAGTACAGCGATTATGCCGACCGGGACTGACAGAAAGGGAATCATACGCTCAAAATAGGGACGGAGCACGAAGATTGAATTTTCGGAACGTGTAGAGATTTGATGACAACTGCCTCAAGCCGTGTTTTATTTTCAGCGAAATTATAAATTTGTAGCACATATGGAACACCTGTACAATATATGTGATGTTCGGTTTCACCTTAAAGGGGTTCTAAATGGGTACTGGGTTCTGGGGACTCAGTCATATGGTGACAGGGTAATTTTGCGAGGGTTATATGAAACGCTGGCTTTACATAGGACGCCTGATTTTCCCGCAATTGCCGAATCACGTTAAAAGCTTACGACAAACATACACAATTTGTTCAAGATAGATTTATTTGTACGTTCGTCGTTTATAAAAACCGGACCGATCTGGTTATATCGGGTGAGGGGCAACTGAATGCCCGTTGTCTCGCAACTAACCGTTCCAGTGCACCTGCCCTTAATCCAATAACTAATTGAACGCCCGTTGGCGCGCAGCCAACTATTGCAGTTGCCGCGCCCTTGATCCATTAACTAACCGAGTGCCTGGTGAACCAATTCTTCTTCAGGCAAGCAGTTCTCTGATATTTTACATTGTGTTTGGGCGTGGTACCAGGGTAGAAAATTCGGTAACAGGTGCTGTAGCCTGCGCCTCAACTGCTTTACACACCAACAGGTAGTGGCGCCGATCCCCAAACGGTCGACGGAGCAGTAAGATGATCAGCTCGCGGTCAGTTATACGGGAGGCGGCCGCCGTCGACTGGCAGCAGCCAGGCCATGGCGATCGCAGCTGACAACGGGCCAGAGGAGGGTTTGGAAGGAGGAAGTGCTAAAGAAAGACTTTGTTCTACGACTTTTCACTTTTTCACAGGAAAAGACCCGTTTTAGAAATTCGAAAAAAGATGTGGCCTATAAGGCTCTGAATTACAGCTTGAGAGTGAGGACAGCCTAGACCAAGGCCGCATTTTAATATTCTTGCTGCGAATGCAGGTGCCTTCCCAATGATCCTAGACGCCCCCCCCCCCTCGTGGAAGGTGGCCACCTCAGTGCAGCTGGTGTTAAGACACACCAAATTTTTGGAAAAACCTGGATGGTCTGTTCATCAAATTACCTGGATGCATCGATCAGATAGAACTCTGCGCTACAGATAAACATCGGTAAATAATTAACATAAAAAATGAACTAGTAACTAATACACTTGCGTAGGACCAAAATATCGTATCTTGTAGATTAAAAGCGGATAAATTCGTACATCTTTTCCCTCCTCCTCCGACAACCGAGCTCGATCCTTAATTGTGTCCTGACTTTAAGACGTGAGGTGTTAAGATGCCTCTGAAATACCGTCTGACGAAACTTCCGGAGCCGTATGTCCTGTCATTTTTTATAGACCTGACGACATGCTATGGATTTGCTCCTGTCTGCCCTGGTTTTCGTGCACTTCAGACTTGGTATGAAGTACTTTCCCCGTCTTTTAATGCGAGCATGGTATCAGGTAGCGTGGCTTATGTGAGGTAAGCCGGCCGGTATGTCTACCCTTTATCTTACACGGTGACTTGAGGTCCGGCAACAGTAGAGGCCCTGGTGCACTTTTTGAGGTTGTTGCTTTTCATGTTTTGTCATCTCGGCAGCTACCTAAGAGGAACAGCTGAGGGAGATTTGTCACGTGCCAAGGTCTTCGTGTCCAGCTCTTCGGATCCAGGCTAATGCAGTTGCGACGCATTTTTGCTGATAACGGATTGGTACTGCGATTCGAGCGTCATCTATCAACAGGTTTGTTTCCTTTGCTACCGCCATCTATAGCATTCATCGCAGCGCAAACGTGATCTGCATTAATTTCAAACGCTTGAACTGAATCACACTCTCTTCGTAGGCATAATTCGAACGTTCTGTCATCTATTCTTGGTCAATATAAAATGTTCGCACCATGCTTGGCTTTGCGCGAAGACAATAAAGTAGTACCACATCTGAATCTCAGTGACACAACCACGCGCTAGTGGGAAACTAGGTACATACATTGAGGAACCACTCACCGACTTTTCCTCCATAAAACCAAGGTTGAAGTGGCACGCATCATGCGATTCTGAAAGGTGAAAATTCTCAAGTACATTTTCAAGCTACGAACGCCTTTCTTATACGCCAGAATCCTACCACAACCGCTGTGGTGGAATTCTCGTTGTGGTGGAACTGTCCTTCGTCCCACTTAATGTGAGACGAAGGACACTCAGGTCTCCATGCAGCTGCAGGTTCTCCATGCAGGTTCTCCATGGAGGTTCTCCATGCAGCTGCGGGTTCTCCATGCAGATTCTCCATGCAGCTGCGTTAAAGCAACGCCCCACGATGAGATCTGATCCTCTGATCTTTACAGAGGATCTCATATGAAAGAGCAATGATATTGGTAGGTATAAGCCAGCTAGGATCAAAGCCGCCCTTCGGCAGCGTTGATGCCATCACATGGTTGTTGCGTCAATAATTATTTTCGATTTCGCTTGGCTCCGGTCTCGCCAGCAGCAAGAAATTTTTGATGAAAAGGAGTACATTCCCCACCACCCACCAACCACCACCATGGATGCGGAAGTCGTAACGGCGGAAGAACCGGTATCGATCTGAGTGTTGCACATGACCTCAACCTGCACTTGACACATGCTTCGAACGCTGCGGCACAGAAACGGCGGTTGTGCAACGTGCATTGCGTGCAAGCACGCGCGGGGGTGGCGTGGGCTTGCTATCCCATGCGAGACCGTAAGTCATTGATGGCGTCAAGACCACCAAGTACATTACCCCGCCATATCGCTGCATGGGAACACCATAAACAGACATGTATCTCTCATTTCAAAATCGTTGCCAAGACGTCGATGAAGTAGGGAAGCCGCGTTATCGAAGCCGGGGGTGTAAATGCATGCTGCTTTGTATGCGCTGAACGCAGCTTTGGAACATGACCATACAGCGCCATCCTTTTTGGCAGCTTGCATTAATCCTCACCATTGCAGGTGAACGATGCAAACTACCGTCGGTGTTGGGCAATGCCCCGCATTGTTGAACTTATCGTAACAAAAGTTGGGATAAAATCCAGGGAGCTAGAATCGCTTTTGAACTAGGGTGGGAGTGAAAAACTCCATTGCAAAAAGACGGTGCGGGAGTGAAAAAAACAGTTTACAAAAAATGAAACTTATGAGCTCGTGACTGATGCTTCAGCGAACAAAGACATCTATTTCAAGTTGATATGGACGTCATATCAAAAACCTGACAAAACTCTTTGTCTTTTAACATGTTAAGCCATTCAAGTGGAACAGAATACATTAAAGCATAGTGATTTCATGACAGCGTAATGGGCATAAACATTGTTAGCACCAATAATTTGATGCTGCACTTTGCACTTCCCTTCCACAGCACTTTTCGCACAAAACAAAGCAAAGGAATTCAATAACAAAATAATAACAGAAAATTCAACAAGCATAAAACATTCAAACAAAAAAACCCGGGACTCCTACACATCAGCCCATCACCAAGTCAAACACAATAGACATACCTCAGGCTTCTGCTAAGATGGGGTCAGGGAAAACAAACATTTTGTCACTGTCTCTTACGAAATATCAATGCTTATTTCCATGAAAGTAGACTTACTATGCCTAACCTAAAGAGGCATTACTTCATCTCATCCTGTAAAACCTGTTTGTATCACAGCAGCAGTTGTAAGTTGCTGATTCTTGCATAATTCTTATTGCCACTTGCTATGCAATTGACCAACTTAACCTAACTTAGAGTAGCCCATATGTTGAACATCATCCTAGCTCACCTATCTGTTGACAGCAGCACCTGTGATAAAAATATGACAAAGCTTATTTTTGGCTGGTTTCAAGTTGCATTTTATTCAGTTCATTGGTGTATGATTGTTGACACCAGACAAAGTTGACAACACACAAATCAAAACACTTTAAATCACTTTGAACAACTTTTTTGTATTGCCTTGGTTCAGCTATGCCGCGGGCAATAATGGGTATGCTCCACGAAACAATCTCTCTTCTCCAAAAGTAACATAACTTTTAGATGACCATGCCAGTATTGCTGCTTGCCTTTTCAGCTGCAGCAAAGGCATCTATTCAGGCTTGTTTATTCATATCTAATGACAAAGTTTGAGATGTTGGCTTCACATTTTAAATGGTCTGGTCTGACCATTTGTTACATACTAATATTTAACTCATATTATAATTGCTTCCCCGCTTAAAGTATCCCTGTGTTAGAAAGAAAGTGTTTATATACGGTATAGTCATTTGCCAGTCAGTAAACCATGACAACTATAGAAAACGTCTGGTTAAAGCAGCCATGAGGGACCACTTCAAGGAATTTGGCGGCAATAATCAAGAATATGGAACAAAATAACTCCATTTCATGCTTTGTGGCATCATAATTTGTCTTATGACAGCACTCGATGGATTAAAACGGAAAATGTCTAATTCTGGTTACCAATCACGTGTTGAAAGCAGGTAAGGCAAGCAATTACTTGGTCCACAGGAGGCCTACTGGCTCCTTCCTGCTCCCTCAGAACAAAAGGCCATTACCCTTCGCATGGTCTGCTGGCAGACAGAGTCATCCCACCCACCCCCCAAATACAAATATAAATCATGCCGACCACCCTACTAGATTAAAATGCGAAACAAGTAAGAGATGTGCATGATAAACATCTCCAGAGGGCCGAATTTCGCCATCAAACACTTCTGTGTTATCTGCGTCAGGTCTGTCCCAAAGCTCTGTATGGCAGCATTAGGATAGTCTTGTCAGGTAGCCTGGTGAGTTAGACACTCGAAAGGCTTAGATTTATCATTATTGAGCACCGTCATGAACCAAGAAAACGGTTAACCGAGCGTTTCACGGGGCAAAAATGGCGGTAAAAATAACTTTTGTGCTCCAAATTGTTTCCTTCATTCTCTGTGACCTGTTCACTTTTGGGTGCATATCAAACATGTTTGGGCGGCTGGCGAATTAACCCAATTTATGTATGATATTTGTACCAGTTTGCCGTTGGAGCACCTTGCAGAGAAATTGGTCAACATTTTAAGCAACAGATGGTAGTTCTAAAAGCAATCGAAAAGAAAGGAAGAATGAAGTGGTGTCACACTCGTATGATACCAAGAAAAACAAAGTAGTTAAATAGATATAACGACTGATACTTCTCTGGCAAAATTTTGTTACCATCTGATTTGACTTCAAATCTGTTGACATGAATGCTCAAATGGTGATATTCATCTTGTAAATTTAATTTAGAAGACTTTTCTTGAATTTTTCACTCCTGCATTTCGGGAGTGACGCAATTTAGTGGTCAAGTGTTCTCGGGAAAAAAGAAATACCTTGAGTGAAGTTCTCTACCAGGCATTGCTAGTATTTACATCAGGCTCTGCTTGCGTGGTGTGGCGGTGCGACCAAAAAATAGGGGATGCATGAAAACTTTTCATTTGGCACACAGCTGCCGATTGCGATGCGTTTGTAAACAAACCAAGCTTCATACATGCAATCGACTGGAGTCACTGGGGTTCTTGGGCTTGGAGGTACCTGGCGCCCTCGAGCTGTGCATGCACAGACATGATTCAGATGTAGGTGAGGCAGGGCATAGCCATAGGTGTCCAGGTTCTGTGGAGCCCCGTTTATGCTAGGTGGTTTCAAGTGGGCTCGGTTTTAGATGACATCTGAAAACCTCAGAAAGGGAAACAGGGGTTTGGCAGGTGCGATTAGACAATGTCAGGCAGGCGTAAAAAAATCCCGTAAAATATGGGGAAAAGGAGCGAAAAATTGATCCTCATAGGTGTTGCTTTACACCAAAACTCGGCAATTCTAGGACACTGATCAAATCACAAAAAAGTGAACCATACCTGGCTCGAAAGCTTTACACAAAAATAAGCCTCATATCAGTTTGCGGATTATCGCTGAGTTTTTATGCGACGTCAGGCTACCAACCACAGGCCATCGCAACGATCACAATCACCATAACCATATCTGCAGCGGCTTAATCCTGCTCCACTTCACGCAGAGTCGCCACAAAGACGGATGTTCCATGGCACGCTGCAAATCGTACCCATTTTTGCAAGTGTATGTGGTGTCGATGCCCGATAACCGATCAGCGCAGTTTTATCGCAAAACATGCGCAAAGAAATTACGATCTACGTCAAATACTCACCAAGGATAACGACGTGGACAGGCCGACAGCGAACGTGACGGGACTGACCTACCATCTGTTACGCTACGCCCCGGACGGCGACCGTGCGAGGCCCGTGATGGGTAGGCCTTTCCAGTGCGCCGATCCCGTGGTCGTTGCCCCTGGGACGACGGCTGTGCCGCATTGACGCATCCCCAGGGACGGCCGTGGGTTGGAGGTTGGGATGGAGAGGAGGTGGCGCCGCATTCGACCTGAACGACCGCCGGGGTCAGGAAATACCAGCGTGCGCCCAGCGTGTGTGGTGCGGCAATATATATATATATATATATATATATATATATATATATATATATATATATATATATATATATATATATATATATATATATATATATATATATATATATATATATATATATATATATATATATATATATATATATATCTATCTATCTATCTATATCTATATATATCTATATATATATCTATATATATCTATATATATCTATATATATATATATATATATATATATATATATATATATATATATATATATATATATATATCTATATATCTATATATCTATATATCTATATATCTATATATCTATATATCTATATATCTATATATCTATATATCTATCTATCTATCTATCTATCTATCTATCTATCTATCTATCTATCTATCTATCTATCTATCTATCTATCTATCTATCTATCTATCTATCTATCTATCTATCTATCTATCTATCTATCTATCTATCTATATATCTATATATCTATATATCTATATATCTATATATCTATATATCTATATATCTATATATCTATATATCTATATATCTATATATCTATATATCTATATATCTATATATCTATATATCTATATATCTATATATCTATATATCTGTATATCTGTATATCTGTATATCTGTATATCTGTATATCTGTATATCTGTATATCTGTATATCTGTATATCTGTATATCTGTATATCTGTATATCTGTATATCTATCTATCTATCTATCTATCTATCTATCTATATATCTATATATCTATATATCTATATATCTATATATCTATATATCTAA